>NC_080393.1:58664624-58794086 GCF_028751815.1 Salvia miltiorrhiza
CCGATTCCGCCTCTGAATCGTTCGCCGATTCAGATGCTTCCTCCGCCCAAATAGGAGATGATGCCGCTGCCCACAAGTTCCCGATCGAGTTCTCGGATCCCGCTGAAATAGAGGAATTACTGAACTTCCCCGACGAGGCACTCTGCAAGGTAATCAACATACGTCGATGGAAGAATTTCCTCACAGGTAAGATTCTCGACTTGGCTGCTATTGAACGTCTTGGTGTGAAGGATAATTTTGTTGGGTACTTTAAAAAATTGGTTGGTCGTGGCTTTTAAGTGAGTCTTCATATCCAGTGTATCAAGAACTTGCTCTCGAATTCTTCTCTACATTTAAATTTAATGATACAGCTGATATTGACAAAAAATGCATTTCCTTTCGTCTGTTCAATATGCACCACGATCTGTCGTTGGTTGAATGGTCAGTGAAGTTAGGAATTTGTACGATGGAGGAGGTAGTAGAACATGAATTCAGGGCTGCTTATTGTGGATTAGGGACTGTAGAGTCGGATGTCGGTAATGCAGGGAGGTCTTGGTCCATACTTGCTCGGCCGGGAGCATCGCCATTTGATGCGTCCCGGTCATCTATGTATGATATAGTGGATCCAGTTTTGAGAATGTGTCATCTATTTCTATGTTACAATCTGACTGGTAGATCAACAACTTTCTCCAAAGTTAGTGGGGTTGATTTGTTTTTTTACGATGCATGCATGAGGGATTGAAAGTCAACTTAGGATATTGGATCGCATCAAGCATGCATCACATTAGCACACACCCCGCACGTCACCTCACGTTATGCCACTTCCTTGGTCTGTTCATTGCCCGGAACTTTGATTTCACTGCTCACCCCTCGATGACCTTGTGCAAGGCACCCACCCGCTTTGATATTGACGTCCTGGCCGCCGCCCGAGTGTTCTACTTTAACTCGGATGGCGAGCCTCGCTTTTATGAGCCGGGGGAGAACCCCCCGAGCATGGGTGTTCCTGCAGGTCCAGTTTCACTAGAAGCGTTGAGTTTGGATCTTCAGAGTTTGCGGGATGAGTTTGGGCAGTTCCGAGCAGAGGTGACGCAGCAGTTCGCGAGGATGGACGGGCACGTCGCAGCTTTGCAGGAGAGCATAGCCAATCTGAGCACTACCATCAGACAGGAGCTGCGGCGGCAGCGCACGCGGTGATTCCTTTCCTTTTTCATTTTCATTTTGTTTGTTCTAGTGTTAGTTTTTATGTTTTGAGTGTTGTTCTGTGTTTTTCGTTGCCCTTTACTTATGCTTTATTTTGTTTTGCTTGAGGGCAAGCAAAATTTAAGTGTGAGGGGGGGGCGTTGTTGAGTCTTTGCTTGTTAAGTCAGTTTATGTTGAGTTTTGTAAGTTTTCTAGCCAAGACATTGAGAAGTTAGTTGTCAAGCATGCTGTCACGATTGATTGACTGTGATAAAATTGAAGTTTGAAACTTGAAAATTGAGAATTTGTAATCAAAATGGTGTGTTGTTGTTAAAAGATGTTGGGAATGACGAATTGAAGGGCAATAAGTGAACACAAACCACACATAAGTGAGAATTTGAGCTGAATAGAGTAGAACACTTTCTACTAAATTTTGTTTTGAGAGATCTTGATGCCCATGACGTTGTGATATTGTGTGTGTCATTTATGGCGAATGATAAGAGGCACTAGGGTAACCACTTGGCTTGCTCTTGATTTCCTACCCTACATTAACCCTAGTTAGCCACTTTTGAGCCTTGACCATTCGTGTTCATTCTAGTCACTATATAATTAGCCAAAGCCGTTTTTAACTTTCTCTTTGGCCCTATTATGCATGCTTGAAATTGAGTCACATCTTAGAAACGTTTAATGGAGTTGGCATAAGGATGTTTGTTTGCCCAAACAGATGGGGTAGAAAGGCAGATTGGTTGAAACTTTTGAAGAATCTTTGCATGATTGTAATGTTTTAAGGAAGTGGTGCACGAAAAAAAAAAAAAAAAAACAAAAAAACAAAAAAACAAAAAAAAAAAAAAAAGAAGGAAAAATTAGAAAAAGAGAGAGAGTTGCACCAGTTTTGAATTAATACGCATGCAATGTGTTTTGAGATTGTTGCCTGCCAGATGTGGAGTTTGCCGTTGGATCTCATATGCTTAGAATTCTTGGTTGTGATTTGATTAGAGCATGCATGATGTGATATAAATTGTTGAGCTTAGGACCCCTAGGATCTTGCCACATTTATGAAAAGTCCTTAAGCCCCATTATAACCAAATGAGAAAGACCTTTTTGAGCTATGTTGTGACCACTCAATATCATGACTGATTGGGAATGTTTTTTGTGTGTGAAGTACCTCATTTATGGAGTGAGTGAGCTATGAGAGTTACTATCACTGTTGCCCGATTTGGACTTGATTGATAATGACAACACATTGTGGAGATTCATGTTCTTAATTCAAGAGTTGAGAAGTGATTTTGAATTGCACGATACGGTCTGACAGTTTGTTGCGATTTCTATTGCTTTGATATTGCTTGGCTAGTTTGTTTAGTTGTTTGGTTTGTTCGTGTTTTGTCTCGTTTCTTTTTACTTTCCCTTTCTTTGCGTGTGTCGTTGTGTCTGTTTTTCAGTTCTTTCGTTTCTAGAGTCTTCGTGTCAAGGAAAGGAGTTGCTTCTAGGGGCTGAATTTCACCATTAATTCTTCTCTTATTTCATACTTGAGGACAAGTATGATCTAAGTGTGAGGGGATTTGATGTGTGTATTTTAGCTACCTAGTTTAGTGTGCGTTTTGCCGTGGTTTCATGTGATTTTGCATAGTTTGCAATGCTTTGGCGCAGGAATTCGAGGAATTGAAAGTCGAGGCTCGTGGATGGAAGAGATGGTGGAAATTCAAGAAATTATGAAGAATTGCATGGAAGATGGAGGAATTTTAGAGATTGGGCTTGAAGATAATTGTTCCAAATTTAATTAAGTCCAAAACTCATTTTTTTATTAAGTATTTTGGGTTTGATTTTTTTTTAAGGGCCGAAGCCCGTATAGTTAAGGTTAGGCGGTAGCTTAAGGGAATTTTAATTCCCTACTTTTGTTTCCATAATAGCCGCGTATAGTGTTTTTATGAGATTAGGACTCTTATTAGATGAGGATTCTTATTTATTAGCATATACCTAGCCGCATGGGTGGACAATTATTATTAGGTTTTACTTTTGATTAGTTTTTACATACACTTTTGAGAATTCAGCCGCATTTATTGATTTAGCTTAGCTTAGTTGACTTTTATTCTTCATGCAATTTGTCTTCCATGCAGTTTTCGATTCCCATGTTCTTTTAATCCCTTGCCTTCAAGTTTCAATTTAGTTTAATTCTTGCAATTGTTTTCGAGAATTGGTGGCTGTGATCAACCTTGGAGCAGACGAGTTCCGTGGATTGGTTCAAGGGTTTATTTAATTTCTTGCGATTTATGTTAGCTTTCGTTCTATTAATTATTTATGTTTAATTTTATTTATTTGATTGTTTTTATTTTAAGTATGAGTAGCTAAATCTTTTAATTCGGCGAGAATAATGAAACTCTAATTTAATGATCTGTGAGACCTAATTGGTTTAAAATTGATTCTTATTGATTCCGATTAATTCCTAGGTTCCAAGATAATTCTGGTTTTATTTAAGTCTGGCCAACTTAGGTTTAATTGGATTACAGTCAATTAGTTCATGCCAATCCGTAATTGTGGAATTGGACTAATTAGTGATACAACTACCGTGTTCGTAGGGGGAATTAATTGGTATATTAATTATTACTAGCGTCTCTAGGATAATTGATATAAATTGGGTTCCTTCATCTTAATGCTATTAGAATATTAAATCTAGGTCTGGCGTCTCCAGCTAGGTTATATTTTAATAAGGGAAATAAGCAGGTCTGGCGTCTCCAGCTGTTTATCGACACAGTAAGTAGGAATTGGGGTACGTCCGTTGCGTTTCACGGTATCCTATAAACTGGTTTGGTTGATAGGGATTGATTAATTATTGCGTCGAGGATCAGAGTTGAATTAGAGTGGATTTATTTGAGCCGAATTACCCTTTTTATTGATTTACTTCAAGCTTATTTTATTTGATTTAATTCTGCGTTTTTAGTTTAATTAATTCCTCTAAATTTTAAGGCGTGGTGGCATCACCAAATTTAATAGATTTAGGGAATTGAATGATTTTATCTGCTCTCTGTGGGATCGACCCTGCTTATCACGATACTAATATATTTTGATAATTCTGCAGGAATTATTTGGTGGTTGGCGACGTCCACCAGAGCCTAAAGTTTTTTTAGGAAAATAACTTTGATCGTTTTGCAAATGTAGGACAAAAATTTATCGAACTTGCAATAACAGGACAAATTTCAAAATTTGGCATAAGTAGAACAAATTGAGCCCGAAAAAATAACTTGTCTTGCAATTGCAAGCCCATTTTTTTTTTTCTATATTTGCAAAGCATTCAAAGTTACACGCCTAAAAAATTTGCAAAACCAACAATCCCATATTCATGGGAATAGGCATTCCATAGGGAATGACGATTCCCGTTGCAAAAACCATACAAGCCATGCAATTTGAAATGATCGCATAAATCACCATAAATCCATTCTCATTTCATTTCTTCAGCCACGTCCTTAAAATTCAGAAAGCTATGGAGCCTCACGAATTAATATATCCTTGAAGCATATCTATTACAAATGATCACTTACAAAGGAAGCTGCCTGCGATTTGATCAACAAAAATGTGTACTGGTGCTAAAATCTAAAAGAGCATTACGCACAATGAAAACAGTCTACATAATAACAACCAAAGAGTATAAACCATATGTACATGTACTCTAACATTAATCTCCCCCCTTTCTCGACACAAAACAAAATGCTCATAAAGTTGTACAATGCATGAAAAAACATCTAAGACAAACTTAAAATCTATATATAATACTCCCTCCGTCTCAATTCAATACGCCATGTTTCGTTATTTGGACGTCCCAATTCAATAGGTCACATCCTAAAATGGAAAGTCAATACATAACTAATATCTTGGGCTATTTTTCCTCATTTATTAATTTTGGGCTATTTAAATATGAACTTGTAATAATAATATATATAGTTTGAAATTTTAAGAACCCAAAATTCTTATATTAAATGACGCCTAATGGTTTAATGCTATGTTCTCAAAATGAAATTCACTTCAATTACTAGCTTTAGAGTCTATAAATTTATTTAATATTATACAGATTTTAACGAGGCCCGGCCCTTAGTTTGCTTCACTTATTTAATGACATTTTGATATTTTATATAATTTAAAATTTTAAAAATAATAAAATATATTGTGATTCGTGCATCGCACGTGACGATTGTAATAGTAAATGAGTTAAACGGCAGAACTCCCCCAAAATTTGACAGACTAATCCCTCTTAATACGAAGGCAGGAGAAACGTCGTATTATCCACAACAACAATATAATAGAGCCTCAGACTCCTCATCTGACCATATTATCTGATAGTTAGAATTAAAAGAGCTTCACGATGCAGCTAGCAACAAAAGGTGATACAAGAACATTCAAGAACTATATTAGGCATTCATATTAGATATATAATAATGAATTTGGAATAAGAAATGAAGTGGCGATTGAGATCTTGAATCAACGATCGCCACTCAAAAACCCTCGCGTCTCCAATTGCTGGAAAATCCAGTAGAAGGACGCGGCGGACGAAAGCATCGGCTGTGAGATCTTGCTGCTGCCGTTTCTTCCTCTTCCACGTCAAGTACAACTTCCTTAACAACATACGCCGTTATCAATGCAAACAAGTTTCAAAACCACCGCCAGCACTGTCATAATCAAATGCCCCACCGCTTGCCTCCTCGTAGTAGGAGTGATCACCGCCACAGAAGCTCCATAACTGATCGAGATCGCCGTCAGCGACACCAACATCGAGTACATGGCCACCGCCATGAATAAAATATTGGTGGACGGGAGGCCGGTGGTGACGAGGAAGATCGTGATGAGAGATGCGATGAAGGCCGTGGTGTTGGCGCACACCAAGTGTCCGTACATCTTGGGATGGGTGGACGCCATCACGGCCTCACCGGCCTTGTGTGTAGGCGTATCGTCCTGCCACACGCTGCCCGGGGGCTGACGGCCACCTGGAACGCCATGGTGGCGATCAGGACCACCACCACCATCGTGACGTCGGTCATCTTGGGGAGGGCTCCGAAATATGATTCGTTTGATATATTTTTCAAAATTCCTTTGATTTTTGTGTAGGTAGCTGTTGTTGAATAAATAAATTTAATTTAGTAAGAATTCTAGAATATTAGTTTTTTTCAAAAATGGTGGCAATAATATGTCAAATATGGTGCCAATCTCCACCTATAAATATGTATTTGTATTGGAGTTGTGAGGTGAAGAAATAAAAATTCAATAGGAGCATTTGTAGAGAGAAAAAAAAAATTAGTACTTGGGTGCCATAATTTATTTGCTCACTTCCATATACATATACACGACCACACACATTGTGCACTTCTTTCCCCCAAATTTAATTAAGTCCTCCAATATTATACATACTCTCCCACATATATAATATATATATTCCAACAAAGTGGTATCAGAGCCACAAGATTCTACTTGTGGTATGACGAATTTACAATCGTTTCAAGTCCCCATGCCTCAACAAGAGCAACTTCGACAATTGGAGTATCAAGATGAAGGTGCTATTGGGAGCCCACGACGTTTGGGAGACCGTGGAGAATGGCTACGAAGAGCCGAAGGACGAGGCTGCACTATCCCAACAACAAAAGGATAGATTGCAAGACGCAAGAAAGAGAGACAAGAAGGCTCTCTGTCTCATTTATCAAGCGCTGGGGGATGACGATTTCGAGAAAATCTCGAACGCGAGCACTACCAAAGAAGCGTGGAAAAAGCTCCAGAACGCGTGCAAAGGAGCGGAAGCAAGTAAAAAAGGTACGACTTCAAACTTTAAGAGGAGAGTTTGAGTCTTTGCATATGAAAGAGTCCGAATTGATTTCGGATTATTTTTCAAGAGTCTTGGCGGGGTGTCTAATCAAATGAAAAGAAATGGTGAAAAATTGGAGGATGTTATAATTATGGAGAAAATATTACAGTCACTAACTCCAAGATTTGAGCATATAGTAATCACAATTGAAGAAACTAAAAATTTGGAGGAGATAACGATCAATCTCTTGTTGGGGGTCGTTGCAAGCATACTAGGAGAAGCAAAAGAAGAAGCAAGAAGTTTCAGAGCAACTATTAAAATTAAAGTTGCAAGTAAACCCGAAAGAAAAGAAGAAGGTCCGAGCAATAGCCATCGACAGTCCGGGAGAGGACGTAGCCAAGGACGAGATCGAGGCAGAGGCCGTGGACATGGACGTTGGTCGAGGACGAGGAGGTACGTCAACAACAATGAAAGAAACGAGTATACAAAATGGTCGAGAGAGGAGCAACCCTGCAATCGAGGTACGATAAATCCTCAATAAAGTGTTGTAATTGTCATAAATTTGGGCACTATGCTTCCGAGTGCAGAAGTGAAAAAGTAAGGATTGAAGAAAGGCCAATTATGCCCAAAATACAAGTCAAGAAATTGGTAGTGTGTTTCTAGCATATAAAGGAGAAGCTGGAAGACAAGATGACACGTGCTACCTCGACACTGGAGCAAGCAATCACATGTGCTCGAAAAGAAATGTTTGTAGAGCTTGATGAGTCTGTAAGTGGCAACGTCTCCTTTGGTGATGAATCTATAATTCTAGTTAAAGGAAAAGGGAAAATTTTAATTCGCTTGAAGAATGGAAATCATGAATTTATTTCCAACGTTTATTATGTGCCCAATATGAAAAATAATATCTTGAGTCTGGGACAACTGTTAGAGAAAGGTTATGATATTCACATGAGAGATTATAACCTTTAATTCAATAAGAGATGGCAAAAATAATCTTATTGCCAAGGTGCCAATGTGTAAAAATAGAATGTTCTTATTGAATATTCGAAATGACATGGCAAAATGTCTGAAAGCATATTACCAAGATAAGTCTTGGTTATGGCACCTTCGATTTGGGCACTTGAACTTTGGAGGTTTGGAGTTGCTGTCAAAGAAAGAGATGGTGAGAGGTCTACCATCCATCAAGCATCCCGATCAACTGTGCGAAGGTTGTCTACTCGGGAAGCAATTCAGAAAGTCATTCCCAAAGGAGTCAAGCTCAAGAGCCCAAAAGCCACTCGAGTTGATTCATGCTGACGTATGTGGGCCAATAAATCCAAGCTCCCTCGGTAAAAATAATTATTTTCTGCTCTTCATTGATGATTTTTCAAGAAAAACGTGGGTATATTTCTTGAAGAAGAAATCAGAAGTATTTGATGCATTCAAGAAATTAATTCAAAGTTGCCGTCGAGAAGGAGAGTGGACGAGAAATCAAAGCCTTGAGGTCTGATCGAGGGGGAGAATTCACATCCAGGGAGTTTCTAGAATTTTGCGAAGCAAATAGAATTCGACGGCCCCTGACAGTTCCGAGATCCCCCCAATAAAATGAAGTGGCGGAAAGAAAAACTAGGACAATTATGGAGATGGCGAGGAGCATGCTAAAAACGAAGAATCTGCCTAAAGAGTTTTGAGCCTAAGCAGTGGCGTGCGTGGTGTACCTGTCCAACCGATCGCCGACAAGAAGCATGTGGGGAAAGACTCCACAAGAAGCCTAGAGTGGGAAGAAGCCAAGAATTTCCAACCTAAAGGTATTTGGGAGCAAAGCCTACGTGCATGTACCAGATGAGAGAAGGTATAAGTTCGACGATAAAAGTGAAGCATTCATATTTATCGGGTACGACTCCAACTCCAAAAGCTATAAGTTATATAATCCAAATACCAAGAAAACAGTGATAAGTCGAGACATGGAGTTCGACAAAAAAGGAGTCTGGGATTTCAGCTCCAACGGTGACTTCACCTACATCCCACAGTTAGAAGAACAAAGAGCAGAAGAGCAAGTTGGAGAAGTCCAACAAGAGCCAGTGACTCCACCAACTTCACCTGTGCCAGTCACTAAAGACTCGCCACCATCTTTCTTAAATGAAAGAGCTACACCACGAGCAAGGAATTTGAATGAGATATATGAGGATACTGAGAGGTTAGAAAATCTCACCTTATTCTGCTTATTTGCTGACAGTGAACCTGTTAGCTTTGAAGAAGCAGCAGATAGTGAAAATTGGCGAGTCACGATGGATGAAGAAATCAAGGCCATAAAGAAGAATGATACGTGGGAGCTCATGACACTAGCTACCGAAAGGGCACAAGGCTATTGGTGTCAAGTGGGTGCATAAAGTTAAGAAGAATTCCAAGGGTGAAGTTGAAAGATATAAAGCAAGGCTCGTCTTGAAAAGATATAATCAAAGAGCTGGAATCGATTATGATGAGGTATTTGCTTCCGTCGCTCGCTTAGAAGCTATTAGACTAATACTCTCTCTTGCAGCCCAAACTAGATGGAAGATTTATCAAATGGATGTCAAATCAGCCTTCTTGAATGGGTATATAGACAAAGAAGTCTATATCAAGTAGCCAATGGGCTACGAGGTAAAAGAGCAAGAAGATAAAGTCTTGAAGTTAAAGAATGCCATATACAGTTTAAAACAAGCACCAAGAGCATGGAATAGCAGGATCGATAAGTACTTGGAGGAGAAAGGTTACACCAAATGCCCTCACGAGCATGCTCTCTACGTGAAGTCAATGGAGGAGATGTCCTTAATTGTGTGCTTGTATGTAGATGATTTGATTTTCACATGAAATAATCCAAAGATGATCGAAGAGTTCGAGATGACTGACATTGGGTTGATGGCATACTACCTCGGCGTAGAAGTCAAGCAACTCGAAGATGGGATCTTCATCACAAAAGAAGGTTACGCCAAGGAAATTCTTAAAAAGTTCAAGGATGGAAGACTGCAAGGCAATCAACACACCAGTGGAGTGTGGGATCAAATTATCCAAGAACGATGGAAGAGAAAAAATGGATCCTACATTATTCAAGAGCTTGGTTGGAAGTTTACGATACTTAACTTGCACAAGGCCGGACATTCTTTATGCAACAGGGCTTGGGAGTCGCTATATGAAAAATCCAACCTACATCCACTTCAAGGAAGCAAAGAGAATACTACGATATCTCAAAGGTACGCTTGACTATGGCCTATTCTATTCAAGTACTGATGATTATAAGCTTGTTGGCTATAGTGATAGCGATTGGGCTGTAGATAATGATGATCGCAAGAGTACAAGTGGGTTCGTGTTCTTCATGGGAGCCACCGCTTTCACCTGGATGTCGAAGAAGCAACCTATAGTCACGCTGTCAACGTGTGAAGCTGAATATGTGGCTACCACATCCAGTGGCAACCTATAGTCGGATGGCCACAAAAGGAGCCAACAACTATCTATGTGGATAACAAGTCGGCAATCGCACTCTCAAAGAATCTGGTGTTTCATAATTGAAGCAAGCACATAGACACTCGATTTCACTACATCAGAGAATGCATTACAAAGAAGGAGGTCCAAGTGGAGTATGTGAAATCACAAGATCAAGTTGCCGATATTTTTACCAAGCCGCTCAAATTCGAGGATTTCGTCAAGTTCAGAATTTTGCTCGGAGTGACAAATCAAGTTTAAGAGGGAGTGTTGAATAAATAAACTTAATTTAGTAAGAATTCTATAATATTAGTTTTTTTCAAATATGGTGGCAATAATATGTCAAATATGGTGGCAATCTCCACCTATAAATATGTAATTTGTATTGGAGTTGTGTGGTGAAGAAATAAAAATTCAATAGGAGCATTTGTAGAGAGAAAAAAAATTAGTACTTGGGTGCCATAATTTATTTGCTCACTTCCATATACATATATATACACGACCACACACATTGTGCACTTCTTTTCTCCAAATTTAATTAAGTCCTCCAATATTATACATATTCTCCCACATATATATTATATATATTCCAATAGCTGTGTGTGTGGGGGGGGCGGGGCGCTCTCGTTCATGACCTGCAGTGCTGTTTTGCCCATCGAGTTTCGTGTTTGCCTCTCTACGCTTTTGTTTTTCCCACCAAGTATCGTATAGTCTGAGATTTAATGTTCAAGATTAGCCATTTCAACTAATTTTAATCGATTCATATCATAGTTGGATTGGAAAATTTCAACAAGATGATCCCAGACAATAAATCTCATTCTGTAGATTAATTACACTCCTCCGTCCCACTCTAATACACTTGTTTTTCTTTTTCGAGAATAGGCTCGTTTTTCATTTTAAGTAAAAAAGTTGTATTTATTTTCTTCATAAAAAGTAAATTTTTTAATCTCCGTGCACATGGCCAAAGAAGTGATCTAGTATAGTGGGACGGAGAGTGTACAACTTAAATCGATTGTGTGACTAATTAATCAAATAATGATGACAAGAAAGGATAAGTAATAAGAGTTGAGATGTTACCTGACAGCCAAATGCAAGAGTGTCTCGCCAACTTCTCCACCAAAACCTTCAATGCCCTAAGCTGACCATGTTTCACACACAGGTGCAGCACAGTCTCCCCCCGATGCAGCTTCTCCATAGCAGGCAAACAACTCTCCCCAAGGAGATGCTCGACTAACTCGACATGCCCGTTTATAGCGGCAACATGAACCGGGTTCATGCCTTGGTCGTTGCGCCACCAGCACATCTCCGGGGCAACTGATAGCAGTTTTGAGGCGATCTTGACGTGCCCTTCTGCTGCTGCGATGTGGAGAGGCGATGATTTCTGGGAGTCCGAAATTCGAGCTAGCCGTGGATTCATGGCTGCAATATGAATCGGGTTCATATCATGGGAGTCTCGCCACCGGCACGCTCTGCTAACAACTTTTTTCACGTACTATCTCGAGGCTCCCCTCCGCAGCTGCAATGTGAAGATCAGATGACGAATTTTTTGAGTTTAAACTCGTAGCTAGCGGTGGATTCATCTTCAGCACCTCTCCAACAATGGCTGTTTGGCCATGCATTGCTGCTACGTGTAGAAGATTTCTTGAATATGCAAATGGGGCTTCATGAACAAGATATGGATCTTCTTGAAGCAGTTGTTCAAGTGTTGTTGCAGCATTGTAGAGTTTCTTTTCTACTGTTTCTCCCACCATTCTTCCCCACTAACTATATATTGATGGTTTCTTTTTTCTTTTCTTTCTCTCTCTCTTTAGCTAGTTTCCTGGTTTCTTTCTTCATCTTACAAAAATAATGTATGTATATATAGTACATAAACAAGCTCTCTCTCTCAAGAAAGCCGCCGTGGAAATGTCGAATCAAAGACCTCTATTAAGACTGATCGAAAAGAAGATTCTGCCCAATTTCCTACTTCTCAATTGCAAGATAGGATCCATGGAATCTAACAGCCACAACACAATGAACTCAAACCCAGGGTCAATTAATCAAAAATCATCAATTTTAATAAATAAATAAAAATTTAGAAAACCTCTTTATAAATATATAGGTCTTGTTAATTTTTTTTTGATGAAATTTTCTCAAATATATAAATAAAGGAAAAAAGTTACAAAGTAAACTTGGGCATACCCAAGGTGGTACAAGTCGCCAAGTCTCAAGTGAGAACAAGGGACCAAGAAAACGGGAATGCTAATCCTAAGAAAGATAGCAAAGTACAAACTTGGCACACCCTTTGCATTTGGGCGGTGCCATTACTAGATACATGAAGTTTACATTCTCAAACAAACTAGTCAAAAGTGCCGCAAAAGATATGGCCCTACGGCCGAGCGAGGGAAGTGCGTGTGCACTGTGTGTTTCTCAAAATTGCAAACTGCCGAAACGGTTGCCAAGTATTTCCAGCCAAGCAAGGGCAGTCCACGTATACCATAAGGCCCTTTGATGTAAGAGCTGCCAATCAGTTCGGGGTGTCACAGCTCTAGGCTCGGGACCATTTGTTTCGGTAGTGCAGCTCAGGGGTCACAGCTTTGGACTCGGGAGTATTTGCTTTGGTAGTGCAAGCTCAGTGCCGCCCACAACCAAGCCTTTGTCTGCTGCCTTTTGAAAGAGTCCACAGCCGCCCACTTTTTGGATTTCCTAGGCGTGCTTTGAATTACTTGCATGCTGCCGCCCACAGCCACCCACTTTTGGAGTTCCAAGGTGTTGCTTTGAACAGCTAGTGTGCAGCCGCCCACGTCCGACCACTTTTTGGCTAAAATAATTCAATGCCGCCCACTTTTCGGTTTACCAAGGCATGATATAAATGCTTTTTCGGCTGCCTCCCACAGCCACACACTTTTCGGTTTACCAATGCATTGATCCCTGCAACGCCGCCCACTTTTTGGTTATCCAATGCATGATTTGAATTTTGGTCCGCTGCCGCCCACAATTTTTGAATTTTTGGCCAGCTGCCGCCCACAATGTTTGGTCAGCTGCCGCCGACAATTTTGAATTTTCGGTCAGCTGCATGAATGCCTTGTCTGCTGCCGTTGGAAGAGTACCGGCCACCAATTGTCTTGCCAGCGGTGGGGGACTCGCCGGAAAGAAGGAAGCCACCTCCATGAACTTCCGAACGAACAGCCGGGGAAAAGATACCTCTGTTTTCAATCTTCTGCAAGTCCTTGCGATTATCGGCAGAGAGCAATTTTCCTCTCACAAAAACGATGAGCATTTCCAACGAATGGAAAAACCTCCGGCGAATAACATGCAAGCGGATGAAGGCAAAAAAGGAGGAGGAAGACCCGAAAGATAAGCTCACCTCCGGCGTGAAGTATCACCGCGAGAGGATGAAAAATGGAGGGTCTCCTGAGTTCCCAAAAAGCACAAACATCAACAAGTAGCTAACAGCCGGAAAAAATCCACAACAGGCGGAAGGACCTCCATCGAAGAGAGAGGACAACTGCAATGCCTTGAACGTAGAGACCATATGAATCATTTCCCAATTTCAATCCTCTGCAAAACATTGTCGGCAAAGAGCAGTTAACTGTAACAAAACGATGAAAGGAGAGTGCAGTCCCAAAAGCTAAGCATGGCACCTCCGGCGTGAAGTTACAGCCCAAGAGGGGTGAGAATGTGGGACTGCCTGAGCTCTGATGCACTCCCATCGAGAGGAAACCAACGGCGAATAGAAACATGCGGATGAAGGTGATGGTAGGGAGGGCAGAACCGACGAAGAAAGCTTACCTCCGGCGTGAAGTTTCACCGCTAGAGGATGAAGGATGGGTGGTCTGCCGGAGCTCCCAAAAACACAATCATAAGTACGCAACCATCAGCCGGAAAGAGGTCCAAAAGATGGAAGAACCTCCATCGAAGAGAGTTACTCACTGAACTTTCGAACAAACTGCCGGATAAGTGAAATCCAGCTTTTTCAATCTTCTGCAAATTCTAATGATTTCCGGCAAAGAGCAATTACCTCAAACAATCAACGATGAGGGAGAGGGCAGACCCGCAAGTGAAGCAGGCATCTCCGCGTAAGGTTTACCGCGGAAAGATGGAGGAAGAAGGGTCTGCCGGAACTCTGAAGCACATCCACCGAGAGGAACCCATCTGGAAGGGGAGCTGACCGGCCGGAGGAAGGTGAGGAAGGAGACAGCAAACCCAGCGGATAAGCATACCTCCAGGGAATAAGAATCAACGCTGAAGGGTGAAAGAATGAGGGTCGGCCAGATATCCAAAAGCGCACTTCCAACGGCAAGGAGCATCCACCCGGACGGAGACCAAGCAGGCAGAATAGCTTCCATCGAAGAGGGAGAGAACTGTTATGCCATAAATCGATTCCAAAGATAAACTCCATCCCTAAAAGTGAAGGGAGGTAACAACCGCAAGTGATGGAGGAGGTATCCTCCGGCGGAAGTTAGAGAGAGAGCGAGAGGTTTGGAGTCTAGAGAGAAGGCAGAGCCTTCTCTCTAGTGAGAGAAAATCTCAACTCATATAGGTCTTGTTAATATTATAAATTAATAATTATTAGAATATTACAATTGTGAATACTATGCTAACTTGTTAAAATATAAACTTATTGTTGAATCAACTTCAGTTTGATATCATCATTAGGATCTTCGGCCAGTAATATTAGCCAAATGAATTGATAAATACATGCATTTATTTAATTTAAATATAATCTCCCATTTGTCTTTACACATTATAATTAATAAATTTAAAGTTATTAATTTATTCCATAAATTATAAATTTATTAATTTGACCATAAATTAAAAGTTGTCAATTTATCCATAAATTAATAAATTATTAATTTATCAACTAGAATTTTTTTTTTGCCATAAATTTATCAACTAGATTTAATGTAAGATCTATAATAAATTGGTATGATTGAGATAATTTCTTATAATTGATTATACATATGAGGATTCCTAATTCAATTCAAACACGAATATACAATATACAAAACGTAACTTTAGAATAAAATATGTAATGGGGGTAAAATAGGCAATTCACATGTTGTGCCCAATGACAAACATGGATTTCATACCTCAATATCGCACGAATTGTTGTCATTTTCCCCCATGAATTGATCGCATATATGTGTTTGTATCCCAATTTTGAGTTTTATGTAATTTTGATTGCTTGGTATAGTTTTTGAGTATTTTCAGGGAAAATCAAGAGTTGATTGGAGAATTGTGAGAGCATATGATCGAATCACGTCTCGAGAGGAATCCATGAGCGTGAACGGCGCCCGAATCAGAGCTCGACGAGGGAGAACGGGGCCGACAAAGTCAGCAGCGCACAGGAGGCCGCGACCGCAGTCGCGCGTCCGTGGGAAAGCTCTCGCCCGCGGTCGCCACCCGCGGCCGTGGGCCAGGACCGCGGGCATCTTCACCAGTTTCAGGGCTCCCCCGCGGTCACCACCCGCGGCCGCGGGCCGGGACCGCGGGTCCCCTGACTCTCCCCCACGTTTGTCAACCGCGGCCGTGGGCCAGGACCGCGGGAAAAGAGCGGAGCCTCCCCCAAGTGGGCCCCAGTCGGGTTTTTCAGCCCTTAAACCCCATTTTCCCCCCTTTCCTCTCACTATTCATCATCCCCAACATTCAATACTCATTCCTACCTCCATATCCAAGCCCTAACCCCCCATTAATACTCCTTCCTACCCATTTGAAGAAGGCATTGAAGAGGAGAGAGGATTGAAGCAAGCTTCTCAATAGGATTTGATTATTCTTTTCTCTCTCTTTCATTTATGTTTCTCTTTTCATTGGGTATGTTATTGTTGAACATGATAGGCTAAATTTCTCTTTGATTTGGGGATTAGGCTAGATGATTATTGTAATGGATTGATTATTTGTGCTCAATATAAATCTTGTTTGTTTCCTTTGCACATTATCTTTTCAAACTCTTGTTTTATTTCTTGTATGGTTTGTTGGCCACTTTCCTATGCATTTCTAATTTGCAATTTGAATCGGGAGAGAATAATTGCAATAGATAAGGTGTTTGAAACATATCAATTCGATAACCGGGAGGTTGAGAGTTGGGTGAGAGTATGTCGATCTTTGTGTGCTTTTGGGAGTTATAGGTTAGAAGTTGACCGGGGACGGCAACTATGACCCGTAATCTACCGTTCTAGTCGTCCGGGAGGGGGCTAGAACTAGTGGGAGATCACTCTAGATAATTAGGATTGTCAAGATTAATATTGAGCTATAATTGAAGTCTTTTGCTTAATTATCGATGCCTAGTCCCTAAATCGCCTTAATCATCTTATTTATCCACTTTGCTTATTTGATTTTTATTTGTCTTTGCACTTGTTAAGTATTTAGTTAGATAATCAAACCAATCACTCAATCGTTTAGTCTAAATAGTCGAGTAAAATGAATTAGGATAATCACTAGATTGAACTACTAATCCTTGTGGGATACGACCTTGCTTCCATATATTACAACTACCCGTATACTTGCGGCGTGGTGAAAATATTAGCGAACACCCAACTATTCATATTCGTACAGATACAGATATTTCGTCCTTTCAAGTTTCAATCAGGAGTTGAGGAGCAAGATGATTAATCATCGATTCCTCGATTAATGTACACAAATACTGCAAATCCAACGATAGAAGCTTTTTGCCGACACAACAACGCAAGAGCAAGAAGAGAGAAAGAAATGGAGGGAAACATGGCGGAAAATCAAGAATTGATCCTCCAACTCCAAAGGCAACTAGAGGCTATGCAAGGGCGAATCAATGAGCAAGAGGCTCAAAGGAATGCACCACCACCACCACCTATTAGCAATATGTTCCAACCCATTGTCCAACAAGGAGGAGTGCATGCCCCGAGAATCAACGCCACCAATTTTGAGCTCAAGCCGGCCCTCATAAATATGGTACAACAAAACCAATTCACCGGTCTTTCCCAAGATGACCCGAATGGACATCTTGGAAACTTCTTGGAGATATGCGGCACCATCAAGATAAATGGAGTCCCGGAGGATGCCATTCGACTTCGACTCTTCCCCTTTTCGCTAAGGGGCATGGCCAAGACATGGTACCAATCTTTAGAGGGTGGTTCTATCACTACATGGGAGAACATGGCTCAAAAGTTTCTCAACAAGTTCTACCCTCCGGGTAGAACCATGAAGATGAAGAAGGACATAGTCCAATTTCACCAATTTGATGGAGAATCCTTCTACGAAGCTTGGGAGAGATTCAAAGAGATGCTAAGGAAGTGCCCTAACCATGGTTTAGATCAAAACACAATCATTTGTGTATTCTACACCGGGTGTAGTGGTGAGATGCAAAGAGACATGAATGCATCGGCCAATGGAGCATTGTTGGAGAAAAGCCACGAGGAGGCCGCCCACATCATAGAGAACTTGGCCGCTAATTGCCATCAATTCCCGATGGAGAGAATCATCTTGAAGAAAGTGGCGGCTACAACAAGCTCGGATCCCATAGCCCTTTTGACGGCTCAAATGACCGCCATAAATAGCAAGATTGATGCTATGTCAATATCAAGAGTAGAGCCCGTGGTTGAAGAACAAACTAGCTTTGAGGATGTGAACTACATCAACAACAACAACAACCGAGGCTATGGGAACTTCCGGCCCCAACAACAAGGTGGCTATCAAGGACAAGGGCAATACAATCAAGGGTTTCAAGCAAATCGCCACCCGAATCTTTCCTATGGTAATCCCAATAACTTTTTGCGACCACCGCCCGGATTTGCGGTGAGTGATGGCATGATCAAGGAAGAGAAGAAGCTCAACCTTGAAGAGATCTTAATGAAATTCATGACGGCCACTCAAGCCCACATGACGAGAACCGATGAAAGGTTAGAGGCTCAAGCAACCCAATTGAAAATGCTTGAGATGAAAGTGGGACAAATTGCCGAATCCTTAAGCAACCAACATCAAAAGGGACAATTTCCGAGTAACACCGTTGTGAATCCAAAAGAACATTGCAAGGCTATCACTATAAGAAGTGGGAAGATACTTGAAGAGTCCAAGATACCTCCGGAAGTCAAGAACAATGATGAGAACATTTCCTCAAAAATGCAAGGCGATAAGGAGGAGAAGAAAGATGTGTACAAGGCACCACCACCTTATTGCCCACCAATTCCATTTCCTCAAAGACTTCAAAAGAAAAATGTGGAGAGTGAGTTCTCTAAATTCCTTGAGATCTTTCGGAAGGTACACATCAATATCCCACTTGTTGAAGCATTGCAACAAATGCCCAAGTATGCAAAATTTCTCAAGGAGGTCATATCCAAGAAGAAGAAATGGGAAGAATTTGAGACGATCAACCTCACCGAAGAATGTTGTGCCGTTCTTCAAAAGAAGCTACCCCTCAAGATCAAGGATCCCGGGAGCTTTACTATTCCATGTGATATTGGGAATGGCCGTTTTGGAAAGGCCTTGTGTGATTTGGGAGCAAGCATAAATTTGATGCCTCTCTCAATCTTCAACAAGCTTGAAATAGGAACCATTAAGCCAACCACGATTGCTTTGCAAATGGCGGACCGTTCCGTTTCATATCCAAAAGGGATAGTGGAGGATGTTTTGGTGAGGGTTGACAAATTCATTTTTCCGGTGGATTTTGTGGTCTTAGATATGGTTGAAGACAAGGATGTACCTTTGATCCTTGGACGTCCATTCTTGGCGACGGGGAGGTCCCTAATTGATGTTGCAAAGGGTGAGCTTACATTAAGAGTCAATGATGAAAGCGTTACTTTCTCAATCCACAAAGCTCCCAAGCACAAAAATGAAGATGAAGGCATGAGAGTGGAGGAATGCAAATTGATGCAAGTGATTGAACCTTGCATCAACATGAAAGAAATATTGAAGGAAGAAAGTAAAGAGGAGGAAGCCCAAGGCTTGGAGTTGAAGCTTCTCCCCACACACTTGAAATATGCATTCTTTGGTGAGAATGAGATACATCCAACGGGGCAAGACCGTGTACTCCAACTCAATGAGTTAGATGAGTATTACGTTTTTGAGAAGTCAAGCCTCTACAAGGAGAGGACAACAAGTGCTAATGACGAGATGATGCAAAAATGGGAGTTTGCACCCGATGATGAAGTCCTTCTCCTCACCTTTCGTCACTCGCTACCTTCGGAAAAGCCAAGATCAAAATGGTCGGGTCCTTTCAAAATCAACAAGGTTTTCGACAAAGGAGAAATCGAATTGAAAAAGAAGGATGGAAGAACCTTTGTGGTTGAGAAGGAAAGAATCAAGGTGTATTTGCCCTTGAAACCAAATGTTGAAGTGTTCGTTGGCACCATCCCCGAGCCATGACACCATCGTGAAGACGTCGAGCTCACGACATTAAACTAAGCGCTAGTTGGGAGGCACCCCAACAAGGTATCTTTTCAATTTTGCAAGTTCAGTAAACACACACATACATAGGTATTTATATATTCATCTATGTATATATTTATATATGTGTGTGGGTTTCTTTTGATTTGTGATTTTAATTCCCTTTATAAAAAAAAAAAAAAAAAAATTGAGAAAAACGCTTTAAAATTTGAATTTTCGAAGGAGGGCACGTCCAGGGAGACCGCGGTCACCCCCCGCGGCCGCGGGGTGGGACCGCGGTCGATATGCGCTGATCCAGGGATGTCCCGCGGTCATTACCCGCGGCCGCGGGCGGGACCGCGGGCCTCCTGGCCCCGCGTTGACCTGCTTTGACTCGGGTTTTTAACCCCTTTTTTCACCCTTTTTCCTCACTTTTCACTCTCTACTCACACACCCACGAAAATTGCTTCATTCTCCTCTCATTTTGCACTTCCAAATCCAACTACAAGGTATGTTTACTTGCTCTCATTCCTTCATTTTTACATTCTAAGCATGGTTTAGAAGATTTTTACCGATTAATTTGTGATATTTTGCATTCTACATGTTTATATGCAATTAGGGCTCAAAATTAGGATTTTTCCTACATTGTGCTACATTGTTGAATTGATGCTTTTAATTGCTTCTATGCATGTCTAGGATGATGGGTCTTTCATTTATTCGCAATTTAATCGGTGAATTTATGCTTAATTGACATTCTTGCTTAAGAATTTGCTTGTGTTGGGTGTAGATAAATGTCTAAGTTTGGGGGGGAGATTTTGGTGATTGTGGACTTAATATTGATGCTATGTGTTGTTGTGAGCTGCATTGTGATAGTGTGATTTATTTACGTGCTTTTAGAATAAGAATTCGCCCGTTTCCCGGGCTAATTTGCTTAGTTAAGTTGATAGTTAAATTGTTTTCTAGTATCTTATTGTTGTCATTGTTGTGTCGAATAAAGACTCACACTTGGTTTTGTAGGCACCTTTTGCTATGGCACCACGTGTAACAAAGGGCAAGGAAAAGGGGAAGGCCAGTACCTCCCGCGCCGATGAGGTGACTATCACTCGGCACAATCCTCAATTCTATGGGATTCGACTTCCTACTCCGGACTCCCGCGAACGTTGGGAGCAACTTTGTGCCATTCCGCACCGGCAATGCCGGTATATTTGCTCGGAGACTATTGAGGCCATGGGAATAGCCGAAGACATTTGGTCTTTGGCGGATAGAGGCGGATGGCGGCGAGTAATCACCGGGGGATGGTTAGCATACCGAGGGCTCACTCTTGAGTTCCTCTCCACATTCAAGCTCATCAAGTCCAATGGAGCTCCATCAAGAATCTCTTTTCAACTCGGGAATGAACCCAGAGAGCTAACTATTGATGAGTTGGACGAGATTTTGGGTTGCCCCCAAGGAGGAGCATACGCCGGTGGGGTAGAGTTCAATCCCACCCATATGTGGAAACGATGTTACTTTCGAGGCGTGGAGGAGCTTAGAGGCTATGACTCCAAGCGGTCAAAGGCGGCATCATTGCGCAACCCGGCTATCCGCCTTACCCAACGGGCCTTCGGGTTCACTTTCCTAGGTCGGGAGAATGTGGGCTTTTGTCGGTCGAATGAGCTCTTACTCATTCAAGGCGCTCTCACTAACATCTCCTTATCTATTGGGTGTCTTTTGGCCGACCAATTCGAATCTCAAGCTCACACAAGAGGGGGCAAAATATGCATTGGAGGCATGATCACCCCTATAGCGACGCATCTTGGGGTGGCTATTCAAGAAGACCCCATCTCCCGTGACATCCTCCTCGACCGACGTTGCCTAGTGCAACAACACTTTCTCGCCTCCGGGAGACGGCTTTTGTGGATCCTCAAGGGCGACAACGGCAATGTGTACTTCCCATTGCCCAATCCGGCCCTTACCACCATCATGGGCCCCGGGGAGGCCGCTAACCTAGGCATGCGTCAGCCCGCCCACTTTGCCGCCACCATTGCTCACCTCCAAGACGCACATGCACAACAACACGCCCCCGAGGGCGAGGAGGAAGAGCAAGCATATGAACAAGGTGGTGAGATACCTCAACCACCCCCGGCGTATCCAGGAGGGGGTGTCGGATTTGAGGATAGGATGATGGGCCGCTTTGACTCCTTCCAAGCCGCAAACATGGCCCGCTTTGATGCAATCCAAGAAGAGCAAAGAAGGCAATATGAAGCCTTCTTGCAATACCAAGAGGATGAGCGGCGCCGCTATGAGGAGCACATGCGCCACTTCTGTCACGACCGGACTTAATTAAGGATAACCAAGCCGGGAAAACCGTGACCAAGGGAGGGAAATTAGAAGCGGGGATAGAAAGGGGTAAAAATAATTAATGAAGGATCGAACTTAATCATTGACAGTGAAGGGGCATTTATAAAATAACTTATGTTTAGCTACAAAGATTCAAATAACTAGTAAGTTCGGATGAATCCGAACTTAAATCAAGAGGCTTATTACTTAAGAATACGCAGCGGAAATAATAATCTGACTACATGTATGAAGACATGTATCCAAGAGTTTATTCAATCAACTTATGACAAAAGCTCCACTCGTCACTTCATCTTCATCAGCCACTGCTCAACCTGCACATTTAGAAATATATGCAGGGCTGAGTACAAGAGCACTCAATGGGCACGTATGCCTAAGTATAAAATACATGCTTCAAAACTGTAAATTGTCATGCCATCATAAACAGTACAGCAAGGGAATTTTAGCTAAAGAAGCCCAAGCTTACTAAATTCATTTGTGATTCTTAAAGTTCGTCTGATCAGACTAAGTTCTTTTGTAATCTATCATATCTGGAACTGTGTGCCGGAGAGGTGGCCACCTCTCACGGTCACTTGACCGGCCAACCCGCTAGATGGCTCACGGTCACTGGTGTACACTAGCCCTGGCAGGATAGCTATCAACTGCTCAGGACCCGAATTCGATTACATAATTGGCAAAGCCACATCAGATAGATATCATACTGAAATTGAAACATTTTATGGCAAGACAATACTTGAAATAACTTTAACTCAAAGATTTTGTCATGAAATAACTTGCTTGAATGTAACATTTAAACTCATTTGATATATATGAAAGTAAAGCCCACCTGATCCTCGGTATGGAAGAGAGGTGATCTTAAGCTGTAGTACCGTCCTGTGAACCAATTCCTACAAGACGAGTTCTTAACACTTAGCACATACCATAGATAACGAGAATCGTTGTCTACTTAGGGTCTCTGGGTCAACCTATTCCCGAACTTACAACGCATAATCGAACTAGGGATTATGCATTAGCTTATCTTGATGCCTTATCTAGGTTAACTCACTCATTTCATAAAAACTTTGCACAAAACATGTCCCAAACTCGTTACGCACATATACTAAATCTTTCATGAAACATCCTTTAAAATCAACTTTGATACATAGAAAATAATTCAACAACTTGAGCTCTTAAGGGGTTGTTTTGTAACAGACACCAAATCCGCCTCGGATCTCCAAATGAGGCTCCAAAAGACATTCTGGAAACTAGACATTTCAAGGATCATTCTCCAATTTGAATCGAATGAGACAAAGTTCAAACGAGCAAGATATGCCCACTCAAAGATGGGTACTTAACAAGCAAAAATCTGGAAACTTCAGATTTCCAGATTAGAACCAAGTCAATGGGCCTTCTTTTAAAATTCATATCTCCCATTACAAAACTCCACTAGGAACTCCAAGGGTCAATCCGGAAACTAGGGAGAGAGTGTAACACTCTCCAGTTGGATTTTCCCCAAGAAGGTTCATGGTTTAGAAGATATGACTGTCTAAAGTTCAATGCACAAAAAGAGTTCAAGTTTGGGAGATTCAGAACATAAATCGGAAAACCCACTTTAGGCTTCACCGAAAATTCTAAAACTGAACAAGGAAGTTCCCAACATGTCAGTGAATATTCAGTAGAAAGATAGACTTGAGAATCAAAGATTTAAGTCGGCCTTTGCGAGCTCGAAGTCGTAGGTTTGTAAAACCTACTGGATGGTACAAGGAATAAGAACTCGATTTCAAGAATTTATACCGGTTGTTTCCCTTACTCAAAAATGGTGAGGCCGAAGCCAAAAGAAAGATACGGGAGTCTAGAGTGACATATTCAAGTTTCAAAGGCTTTCACCGATTGGAACTTGACTTATGGCCTCCCAGAGAGTATTTACCAAAAATGTATTCCAGATGGGCAGTGATGTTTTAAAAATTCATAAATAAATTATAAGAGCTCCAAACCTTCTGAAAGTTTACCAAAGTGTAGAAAACATATGAAATATGATACACAATTAATTTGGGAATATTTGGGGACCGTTTGGATGGCTGGAATCGCCTTGCAAAACACTGCCGGAGCAGTGTCCTTATGGCAGATTCGCTGCCTTACCTCATGCACGGTTTTTCACCCAATAAACTCTACCAAAATAAACATCCAAAACCATAAAACATATCCTCACACAATATAGCACACATATGTGTAAAACTCCATGGTCTTAAAGTATTTTCAGTTGAGAAGACAAAAGAAAACTCACCCTCGAAGCACAATCTTCACTCCAACTTTACGCCCTAGGTTTCCCACGCTCTCCCTTGCTTTGATACTTCTCTTGGGGCTTAAAGGGCTTCTATGGAGTGTGATAATGGTGGGAGAAAAGTTGTGATAGTGGGGGAAGGAAGGAGGGACGAAAATGGAGAGGGGTGGATGTGGAGTGAGGACTAGGCTTTGTAGAGAGAGTTAAAGAGTATGGAGGAAGTTGCATCAGCCAACTCTTGGCTTTAGGGAGAGGGGAGCACGAAAATGAGGCCTAGGGGAGGGTAGGGTGGCTGCCACCAATGCATGGGTGCATTGGTTGTGAGACTCTTGCACTTCCCATGCACTTTGGTAGTTCCCCATGCATGTAATGCTCACCCTTGTCCCCTTTTAAATTTGAAAGGGTGGCTGATGTGTAAGTGGGCTTTGGGGGCTGAAATGGGCTGCATTTGGGCTCTAAAATAGGGCCTTAAAATCGGCCCAAGGCTCTCTAAAAATCGGCCCACCTTTGGCCCTCTATACGGGCCCGTAATCGTTCAAACCCGAACTAAAACAAACGCGTATTCGAAATAAATATGCACTTTGATTTTCATACTTTGAAATGAAAATAAATATATATATTTATTGTAATCAACAACACACGGAAAAATAAAATAATCATCTTCTTATTTACCGTCTCTCTTTTTTTTTTAGAGAAAACCTAGGCATCAAGACTCATTAAATCATCGCTAGGATAATTATTCTTTTTAACCGGGAATTAGGGATCTATCATATCCTTGTAATATCAATAGGATCATATGAAACCTAGGATCGAAAATCCGGGGTATTACACCCGAGATTTAAATAACGATAAAGTCGGAAGTAATTCACGACTTAAGCAACAATGTGAAATAAACTCCATCTTGATAAATAACACAACTTAGCTAACTTGGTTATAACTTTGAATAATAATTATTCATCGACTCAAAGATTCTCGTCGCGGTCTTTAAACACGCGAAGATAAATAAATGCATACTGCTAGTGTAGTGACTCTGTCTCCAAAATACGAGATTCAGAAACATAGTTGAAAACATAAAGTGCTTAATTTACCAAAAGATAGATAAATAAACACGAAAAACTGGAATTAACTACTGATAAAAGAGCGGGTCGCTACATCCTACCCCTCTTAACAAAAATTTCGTCCCGAAATTTGCATATGGTCCTATAATAGCTTAGGGTTTTTCTTCATAGTTCAAGTCTGGGCTAAGGATCATCTCTTCTTAGTGGATCACATGCTTTGGATCGTGAACGTACTTCCTGAGTGGTGATACGTGAAAAACGTTGTGGACGTTTCCAAAACTTGGCGGTAATGCCAACTTATAGGCCACTGGAGCTATCCTCTCTAGAATCTCATATGGTCCTATAAATCGGGATCTAAGCTTTCCCTTGACATCAAACCTAGTTATCCCTTGGGGGGGAGATACCTTTAGGAAGACCTTGTCTCCTATTTCAAATCGTGAAACGGCGTAAGATCTCTGTCTATCCTGTGCCTTCTTTATTCGTCCTCTGATCTAGCGGACTATCTCAACCATCTCATCGAGCATGTCTGGTCTTAAAACTTCTCTCTCACCCACTTCATCCTAGTAAAGTGGCGATCTACACTTCCTTCCATAAAGCGTCTAGTAAGGTGCCATATCAATGGTCGCCTGATGACTATTATTGTAGGCAAACTCGATCAAAGGCAGCATTGATTCCCAACTCTTTCTGCAAGCTGATCCAAAATCTAAAAGTAAATTTCGAATCTCTACCCGAAGTAATGGATATTAGTTTTCCATGTAGCTGTACAATCTCACGGATGTACAACTGAGCTAGCTTGTCTGACCCGTAGGTGATTGGTATTGGTATACAATGAGCACACTTCGTGAGTCGATTCACTATTACCCAAATGGCTGTGTTGCCTCTATTTGTCTTGGGTAGACTCGTCACGAAATCCATCGCTATGTGCTCCCACTTCCATTCTGGGTGTGTCATGAGCTTCACTCATGTTCTCATTTCTGAGTTCCTCGTTATGGGGAACACACAATCTTCCTTCAAAGAACGGTGTTATCCGTTGCCTCTTGGTAGCCTCCTGGCATGCCTGTTCGGATCTTAAGACGAACCCTTTCCAAACTTTCGTCCGCTCTATGGGCGCTGATGATCCTTTCTCTGAGGTCTGGGGCGGCTACCAGAGTTGCAATAATTGCTCTTGTCGTTGCCGGTGGTTGAACCACTTCTATCTTCAATCCGTCAAAATCCCTTACAAGTGTGTCCTTTTGAGCGAGAAGAAGTTCTAACTCGGATTGAGTTTTTTTACGACTTTAAAGCATCAGCTACTACATTAGTTTTCCTTGGGTGGTAATTGATACCGCAATCGTAATCCTTCACGAGTTCGAGCCATCTCCTCAGTCTCATGTTCAAGTCCTTCTGCTCGAAAAAGTACCTAAGGCTTTTGTGGTTTGTGAACATCTCGCACCTAAATCCATATAGGTGGTGTCTTTACTACAACTAATTCTAGATCATGAGTTGGATAGTTCAACTCATGTGGCTTAAGCTGTCGTGATGCATAGCTATCACTCTTTCGTCTTGCATCAAGATGCAACCAAGTCCCCTCTTGGACGCGTACGTATAATTCACATATTCTTTGTCAGCTATTGGAATGGCTAACACTCGCGTGTTGTTAACTTCTCCTTGAGCTCTTGAAAGCTTCTCACATTCCTTCATCCACGAAAATTAGATTCATTTCCTAAGTCATTGTGTCATTGGCCTTGCTATCTTGGAAAATCATCCTATGAATCTACAATAATAACCTGGTAATCCCAAGAATTTCTTGTCTCATTAGGATTTGTAGGTGGTCTCCACTCATGTACAACTTGTACCCTTTTTGGGGTCCACTTTGATCTCTTCTGATAACATGATATGCCCTAAAAATATGACTTCACCGAGTCAACAATTCGCACCTGTTGAACTTAGCATAAAGACTCTCTATTCTCAACGTTTCTAAGACTATCCTCAGGCGTTCCTCATGGTCTTTCTCGTTCTTCGAGTAGGTCGAGTCATCATCTATGAAAACTAAGACAAATTGGTGCATTGATCAATCCGAAAGGCACCACTACGAACTCATAATGGCCAATCTGGTTGTGAAGGCCGTCTTAGGTACATCTTCTGGTCAAAAATTTAGTAGGTGGTATCCAAGTCTCAAATATATCTTTGAGAATGCACTCGATCATCTGAGCTAAAAAAAAAAAAAAAATGCCATCTATCCTCGACAAATGATCAATATAGGATACTTTTTCTTAAGTGTTACTTTGCTAAATTCTCATCCCCTTTTTTCCTACCTATGTTAATCCCACGTGGACTTATCAGCTTCTTTCTTTCTAGCTTTCCGTGGCTTTCTAACGTGACAGGGTCGCACATGTTGTTGTTGCTGTCTCTTATGCTGCTAGCGTGGTTACTACTGTTTGGTTGGGGAAAAGCATGGATCGTTTGCATATACGGAGCCTGGACAAGCAGGTTCGGCATGGACCCGTCTCTCGTTCCTTATTTAGACAACGGTTTGCAAAATACCCTTCTGGCTACTGTGTAACAACCTTCACTTTCACTCTTCCATTATTGCAGTATCTTCTACGGTTCTTGTCATACTTTGGGCAGGGCAGGATCCTTTGTTGATTATCTCCTATATGTTTAGGAGTACCCTGGTTTTTCTTAGCCCTGTTGTTGGGATGATTGTTATTGCCATAGCTTCCTTTTCGCTTGGCAGTTGCTACTATTGTCCCATTTGTTTTCTTTACGACCATCTTAAGGTAGTCTATACCTTGACTGTGCGTGGGTTTTCCTTTACTAATGGATAGTAGTGACTAAATATGAGAGTCTCGCTCATTTCTTACTCCTGCGTAAAATCGGTTTGGCTTGTTAGGGAAAATTCAATATCTCATGACATAATTCATTTCCAAACCTCTTTATGCGTTTCTCAACGGTGTCCACCATCGTGGAACATACCTTAGCATTCCATCGAAAACTTCGTCATACACAGTAATTGTTCCGGCTCTCTGCTCGAGACTCCAGAAGCAGCTTTGTTTCTACCGATCCAAAGTCAAAAGATAGTTTGACGCTTAATGTATCCTTCTAATTGTAAAAGTACTACTTCCTAGTGGTTGATAACTAATGACAAACTGAGTCATCCTAGTCGTCACTATGCTCATTGTGATAAGACAAGATTTTATGGTGCGAGTTTATCTATTGGGATACCGCTCTTCTTCAATATTTTAAATCTCGATTGGCAACCACCATGATCTTAGTCATGTGGAGATGTTGGCATAGGCATTGTTACTGGTCTTTCTCTCGGCCCTGTTGCCTCAACGTCCATTGCTCGACTAAGCGATTTCGTGTAAGATAATCCCCAATGGCCTGTCAAGGCCATCCGGATCTCGTGCCTTTGACCGGCACAACATTTTTAGCCATCTTTTATTCCGTGTGTACTTGCTCTGGCGCATATCTCGACATGTCACAGAACATCGTGTTGTATTGAGTACTAGTCATTCTTCCTTGTTTTAGATTGTAAAATTCCATTTCTTTCTTTTTGCAATAGCTCTTGGGTATATCCTTGTCATATTTCATGTTATAGACGTTCCCATGTAAAATTTTTCAGTTGTTCAGCTGTCATCGTTTTCCTCTGTGCTTCCTACCATAGGTCCAAGTCTCAGCTTCCGTTGGATCTCATATCCCACCGAGGATAGGTGTGGTTTGTCGTAGAAATAATTCCTCTATTCTACCTTCTGGTTGTATGGATGGTGGGGTTATTTTTATCCTGGCCCTGGTACTGGACCTCTTTAATCATCTCGGGGAATTCTTCTCCCTCCTCTCGGACGCCCTCGTCTTGGTGGCATTCCGATGAGTTGACATATAGTCGTTACTACATTACGAAAAGTGTTCAGACGCATATCATCAAATCTGCAACCCGTTTCTTGGTTCTCAAAACTCGCTCATACTCTTTCTCATGCTAACATGTGAGTAAAACGTGGCGGAAGTAGCTTGCCGCAAAAGATCGATGGGGTCACTACATAGTTATGGAAAATTGCCTTGATGAGGACTTTTACATCAACATTCGAACCTGGATCTACTGATCTATCCAGGTACTACACGTGATGGACTGGTGGTCTAGCAAAAATCATCACAAAAGAACTTAGTCACGTTACGTCCGGTGGACCAGCGTTTTAGTACTAGTCAAAACAACTAAGCCGACATACGGGCATACAAAGCATCGGAACAATCATCGTTTCCGAAGAACACGAAAACGTCCTACTAAAAACATACGGAATGGTCTAAATGCATCACGTGCTTGACCCTTGGGCCGAGGCATTCGTGTCTGACTGATTTAATTTGATGAGTACCTGTTTGTCCTTGGGTTACAGAAAATCTACCAACAGCTAGTGGATCGCAATGATTCAAATCACAATTGGCAATTAGGCAAAGTGTTCCAATAATTTGCCAAACAATTGAAAATGAATAACCATAGGGTAGAAATGAATTGACTGAAAGGTCGAAACGAAATGACCTAATAGTCTGAACTCGTTTGGCTTTTCAGATGAAGGTTTAAAATATCCAATAATTTGCCAAACAATTATAAATGAATAACCATAGGGTAGAAATGAATTGACTGAAAGGTCGAAATGAAATGATCTAATAGTCTGAACTCGTTTGGCTTTTCAGATGAAGGTTTAAAATATCCAATAATTTGCCAAACAATTATAAATGAATAACCATAGGGTAGAAATGAATTGACTGAAAGGTCGAAATGAAATGACCTAATAGTCTGAACCCGGTTGGCTTTTCAGATGAAGGTTTAAAATATATGGGTTTAAAGACCCATATATGACGACTACTGAGATTTTGGCTATGTGGACTGGCCAGGTCCGACACAACTACTTCTTAGTCACTCGGAAATACTTTCCCGAACTTGGTAACTCTTGTTCATTGGCTGCAAAAGGTACATTTGGTCTAAAAACCACTTCTACTTGACATCTTGAACATGTCCTTGAGAATATTCTAGAGCTTCTCAAACTTGGAGTCTGCCTCCTAATTTAATGCAATTCCTAAACATCTTCTATAGGCGAAATAAGGTAGGCTCAACCTTACTCAACAATCTTCCTCTACATGATCTTAATGTAGTACTTCTAGTACTTAGTGTTCCTTCTCATAGCGCTTGTATGTAACCGTATAATTAAATCACTCTTCAGTGTCATTGCAAAAGACCTTCGGAATCATCACGCCTTCAAAAGGGAAATAGGGTTTGCTCCTCTGATCATCTTTACAGGGTATGTGTCACCATACGTAATGCTAAGGCATGTAATGATCTTAGTCAACACTTTCATTATTCTTACTAAACTAAATGTCTAATCCAATACGTTCTAACAAAGGGCGGTATCTCTGATAGTCTAAGGTATGTTTACTTAACTTGAGTATACTCGCCGTGTCTCATTAGAATCCCAATTCCTTAACTTCAATATCGAACCATTGTCGATGCTTCTAACTCTTATTGAACTCTTAACCATCTTCGGGAACTCATTCCCCTCGCATCTCGTCCTTCGATTCGTAGTAGGTGATCGTAATCAACATGGGTTCTAAATCAAGCTTACGTGTAACGTAATAGGTAACTTTAATCAGAAAGGTTTCGAATATCTAAAACTGTAAGCCAATAGTTCTAATCGCAATATTATGACATCATACACAATGTGTTATGACTCTATGTGAGTCTAACCCTGAGGTTCAAACATTAATTATAAGGGTTCTCATCATGCAATAACCGGTGATAACCAAGAAATCTGAAATGAGGCTAAGCTAATTACGCGTTAGCTATCTGATTACATAAGTCGCACTCGTTGCTACGTGCAATGACTCACGTGATCTATCATCAAATAAGGCACTAGTCGATTCGGTGTTCCATCTCGCGTGAACAACATGAATGAAACACTATGCCTGTGTCACTAACTCGTGTGTGACACTCTTCCTTTCATCTCATTGCATATCTTCTCATTGAATTCTCGTGTCTCTTCAAGTGACATTTGATTTGGCTCTTCACTATAGCTATTGTGAGAGATAATTGAGTTTCTAATTTCTATTGTTCTTCTCGTAATAGTGATCATGCATTCTTAACGTATCTAAGTTCATTGAGATATCTAATCAATCAATAAAGCATATATCCTGAATGTAAGCATCAGTACATTCGCATGAAACGTGAACTTTTCAACGTTTTAAAATCATTACCATTTTCTTTCTCGTTGAGCATGACGATGTGATGAAGTGCTGAGCTTTTGTCGACCGACACTTTTATATTAATATCCAAACTAAGGCTAATAGATAACTCTTGGGTTCAGAGCAAACGAACTGCTCTGATACCATTCTGTCACGACCGGACTTAATTAAGGATAACCAAGCCGGGAAACCGTGACCAAGGGAGGGAAATTAGAAGCGGGGATAGAAAGGGGTAAAAATAATTAATGAAGGATCGAACTTAATCATTGACAGTGAAGGGGCATTTATAAAATAACTTATGTTTAGCTACAAAGATTCAAATAACTAGTAAGTTCGGATGAATCCGAACTTAAATCAAGAGGCTTATTACTTAAGAATACGCAGCGGAAATAATAATCTGACTACATGTATGAAGACATGTATCCAAGAGTTTATTCAATCAACTTATGACAAAAGCTCCACTCGTCACTTCATCTTCATCAGCCACTGCTCAACCTGCACATTTAGAAATATATGCAGGGCTGAGTACAAGAGCACTCAATGGGCACGTATGCCTAAGTATAAAATACATGCTTCAAAACTGTAAATTGTCATGCCATCATAAACAGTACAGCAAGGGAATTTTAGCTAAAGAAGCCCAAGCTTACTAAATTCATTTGTGATTCTTAAAGTTCGTCTGATCAGACTAAGTTCTTTTGTAATCTATCATATCTGGAACTGTGTGCCGGAGAGGTGGCCACCTCTCACGGTCACTTGACCGGCCAACCCGCTAGATGGCTCACGGTCACTGGTGTACACTAGCCCTGGCAGGATAGCTATCAACTGCTCAGGACCCGAATTCGATTACATAATTGGCAAAGCCACATCAGATAGATATCATACTGAAATTGAAACATTTTATGGCAAGACAATACTTGAAATAACTTTAACTCAAAGATTTTGTCATGAAATAACTTGCTTGAATGTAACATTTAAACTCATTTGATATATATGAAAGTAAAGCCCACCTGATCCTCGGTATGGAAGAGAGGTGATCTTAAGCTGTAGTACCGTCCTGTGAACCAATTCCTACAAGACGAGTTCTTAACACTTAGCACATACCATAGATAACGAGAATCGTTGTCTACTTAGGGTCTCTGGGTCAACCTATTCCCGAACTTACAACGCATAATCGAACTAGGGATTATGCATTAGCTTATCTTGATGCCTTATCTAGGTTAACTCACTCATTTTCATAAAAACTTTGCACAAAACATGTCCCAAACTCGTTACGCACATATACTAAATCTTTCATGAAACATCCTTTAAAATCAACTTTGATACATAGAAAATAATTCAACAACTTGAGCTCTTAAGGGGTTGTTTTGTAACAGACACCAAATCCGCCTCGGATCTCCAAATGAGGCTCCAAAAGACATTCTGGAAACTAGACATTTCAAGGATCATTCTCCAATTTGAATCGAATGAGACAAAGTTCAAACGAGCAAGATATGCCCACTCAAAGATGGGTACTTAACAAGCAAAAATCTGGAAACTTCAGATTTCCAGATTAGAACCAAGTCAATGGGCCTTCTTTTAAAATTCATATCTCCCATTACAAAACTCCACTAGGAACTCCAAGGGTCAATCCGGAAACTAGGGAGAGAGTGTAACACTCTCCAGTTGGATTTTCCCCAAGAAGGTTCATGGTTTAGAAGATATGACTGTCTAAAGTTCAATGCACAAAAAGAGTTCAAGTTTGGGAGATTCAGAACATAAATCGGAAAACCCACTTTAGGCTTCACCGAAAATTCTAAAACTGAACAAGGAAGTTCCCAACATGTCAGTGAATATTCATTAGAAAGATAGACTTGAGAATCAAAGATTTAAGTCGGCCTTTGCGAGCTCGAAGTCGTAGGTTTGTAAAACCTACTGGATGGTACAAGGAATAAGAACTCGATTTCAAGAATTTATACCGGTTGTTTCCCTTACTCAAAAATGGTGAGGCCGAAGCCAAAAGAAAGATACGGGAGTCTAGAGTGACATATTCAAGTTTCAAAGGCTTTCACCGATTGGAACTTGACTTATGGCCTCCCAGAGAGTATTTACCAAAAATGTATTCCAGATGGGCAGTGATGTTTTAAAAATTCATAAATAAATTATAAGAGCTCCAAACCTTCTGAAAGTTTACCAAAGTGTAGAAAACATATGAAATATGATACACAATTAATTTGGGAATATTTGGGGACCGTTTGGATGGCTGGAATCGCCTTGCAAAACACTGCCGGAGCAGTGTCCTTATGGCAGATTCGCTGCCTTACCTCATGCACGGTTTTTCACCCAATAAACTCTACCAAAATAAACATCCAAAACCATAAAACATATCCTCACACAATATATCACACATATGTGTAAAACTCCATGGTCTTAAAGTATTTTCAGTTGAGAAGACAAAAGAAAACTCACCCTCGAAGCACAATCTTCACTCCAACTTTACGCCCTAGGTTTCCCACGCTCTCCCTTGCTTTGATACTTCTCTTGGGGCTTAAAGGGCTTCTATGGAGTGTGATAATGGTGGGAGAAAAGTTGTGATAGTGGGGGAAGGAAGGAGGGACGAAAATGGAGAGGGGTGGATGTGGAGTGAGGACTAGGCTTTGTAGAGAGAGTTAAAGAGTATGGAGGAAGTTGCATCAGCCAACTCTTGGCTTTAGGGAGAGGGGAGCACGAAAATGAGGCCTAGGGGAGGGTAGGGTGGCTGCCACCAATGCATGGGTGCATTGGTTGTGAGACTCTTGCACTTCCCATGCACTTTGGTAGTTCCCCATGCATGTAATGCTCACCCTTGTCCCCTTTTAAATTTGAAAGGGTGGCTGATGTGTAAGTGGGCTTTGGGGGCTGAAATGGGCTGCATTTGGGCTCTAAAATAGGGCCTTAAAATCGGCCCAAGGCTCTCTAAAAATCGGCCCACCTTTGGCCCTCTATACGGGCCCGTAATCGTTCAAACCCGAACTAAAACAAACGCGTATTCGAAATAAATATGCACTTTGATTTTCATACTTTGAAATGAAAATAAATATATATATTTATTGTAATCAACAACACACGGAAAAATAAAATAATCATCTTCTTATTTACCGTCTCTCTTTTTTTTTTAGAGAAAACCTAGGCATCAAGACTCATTAAATCATCGCTAGGATAATTATTCTTTTTAACCGGGAATTAGGGATCTATCATATCCTTGTAATATCAATAGGATCATATGAAACCTAGGATAGAAAATCCGGGGTATTACACCCGAGATTTAAATAACGATAAAGTCGGAAGTAATTCACGACTTAAGCAACAATGTGAAATAAACTCCATCTTGATAAATAACACAACTTAGCTAACTTGGTTATAACTTTGAATAATAATTATTCATCGACTCAAAGATTCTCGTCGCGGTCTTTAAACACGCGAAGATAAATAAATGCATACTGCTAGTGTAGTGACTCTGTCTCCAAAATACGAGATTCAGAAACATAGTTGAAAACATAAAGTGCTTAATTTACCAAAAGATAGATAAATAAACACGAAAAACTGGAATTAACTACTGATAAAAGAGCGGGTCGCTACAACTTCCATGCCTTCCATGGCCCCTTTCCGCCGCCGTAGACGTGCCGGTTACCGTTGTGAGTCCGAGCCAACTTATCCTTCTCTTTTCCTCCAACCTTATTTCCACTTTGTGTGAAATAAGTTTGGGGGGGAGGGGGAAGATGGATTAGTTGTCTCGTTTATCTTGTGTTTTTGCATGTTTTGGTTTTATTTTATTTTTGTTATGTTTTGAATAATTGAAAGACTTTTTGATGTTTTGATTTTTGTTGGGATAATTGTAACAAATTTTGTGAGGATGATTTGTTTGTTATTGGGCTTATGATATGATTGTATTTTTGAAAAGAAATTGTTATGTGTCACTTGTTGATTTTGCATGAGGGGTTTGAACTTGTGACGATGAGCTAAATGTTATACCTCCAAGAACTTGAAAATGAAAATGAGCTTGTGAGAATTGAGCCTTTGATTGTCATACATTTACAATCTCATTTTGTTCTTGAGTGTAAATCATTTGAGCATGTGTGTTGATCTCTAGAACTTGCCATGAGTCCTCTCTTGAAAATAAAAGTAGATGTGTTATTAATATTGAAGTGATTTAAGGCCATCTTTGTTAGCCACTTAACTCAAATTGTGTCCAAATTCTCATATGATCCTAGTTTACCCCTTTTGTGCCTTGTAGCCTTTCATTGAATAACCAATGATAAAGGGGTAGAACCTAGAGTGTTGGTGGTTGCTTTGATGAAGAAAAATTTGGGAAATGATTGAAAATGCTTATCAAGCTTTGATTAAGTGAAAATCACTAGTCCCCTATGAGCTCAAAAAGAAAAAGAAAAAAAAATGGAAATGAATGTGAATAAAAAGAGCATAAAGGGGAGTGATTTACCTTTTGAATCATGGCCATGATAGATATCACTAGGGATGAAAAGATGAAATGTAGAGATTTTGATTTTTGTTTGATAAGAGAAATAGTGAAGTCGATTTGTTCATTATGATTATTTGATCGTGGGATGAGTCACTTTGCCTAAAAACTACTCACCTTACCAAAGAGCCCTCATTACAACCCAAGGAAAGCCCTTTTTGATCTTTATTTATAACACATTGAAGTATAGAGAGTTAGGATAAATGGCAAGCCTATGGAAGATTGCATGCATAATTCAATTTGAGTGCAAACACTTCCAATCTAAACACTTGAGAGTTGAGTGCATAATTGAATCATCCACCCTTGTGAGGATTCAAGCTTGGAGGCCATACTATTGAAATCTTCATCACTTGTGATCACTAGAAATGCATGTCTACTTGTGGTACATTTGTGAAATAATCTTGAAATTTGAAGCCCCTTTGAAATAACATCAATTCATGCTTACATGTTTGTTTACTTTTATTTCTTTCTTTTTGTCGTTTGGGGACAAACAACGCTTTAAGTTTGGGGGGTTGACAAACATGGATTTCATACCTCAATATCGCACGAATTGTTGTCATTTTCCCCCATGAATTGATCGCATATATGTGTTTGTATCCCAATTTTGAGTTTTATGTAGTTTTGATTGCTTGGTATAGTTTTTGAGTATTTTCAGGGCAAATCAAGAGTTGATTGGAGAATTGTGAGAGCATAGGATCGAATCACGTCTCGAGAGGAATCCATGAGCGTGAACGGCGCCCGAATCAGAGCTCGGACGAGGGAGAACGGGGCCGACAAAGTCAGCAGCGCACAGGAGGCCGCGGCCGCGGTCGCGCGTCCGTGGGAAAGCTCTCGCCCGCGGTCGCCACCCGCGGCCGTGGGCCAGGACCGCGGGCATCTTCACCAGTTTCAGGGCTCCCCCGCGGTCACCACCCGCGGCCGCGGGCCGGGACCGCGGGTCCCCTGACTCTCCCCCACGTTTGTCAACCGCGGCCGTGGGCCAGGACCGCGGGAAAAGAGCGGAGCCTCCCCCAAGTGGGCCCCAGTCGGGTTTTTCAGCCCTTAAACCCCATTTTCCCCCCTTTCCTCTCACTATTCATCATCCCCAACATTCAATACTCATTCCTACCTCCATATCCAAGCCCTAACCCCCATTAATACTCCTTCCTACCCATTTGAAGAAGGCATTGAAGAGGAGAGAGGATTGAAGCAAGCTTCTCAATAGGATTTGATTATTCTTTTCTCTCTCTTTCATTTATGTTTCTCTTTTCATTGGGTATGTTATTGTTGAACATGATAGGCTAAATTTCTCTTTGATTTGGGGATTAGGCTAGATGATTATTGTAATGGATTGATTATTTGTGCTCAATATAAATCTTGTTTGTTCCTTTGCACATTATCTTTTCAAACCCTTGTTTTATTTCTTGTATGGTTTGTTGGACATTTTGTATGCATTTCTAATTTGCAATTTGAATCGGGAGAGAATAATTGCAATAGATAAGGTGTTTGAAACATATCAATTCGATAACCGGGAGGTTGAGAGTTGGGTGAGAGTATGTCGATCTTTGTGTGCTTTTGGGAGTTATAGGTTAGAAGTTGACCGGGGACGACAACTATGACCCGTAATCTACCGTTCTAGTCGTCCGGGAGGGGGCTAGAACTAGTTGGGAGATCACTCTAGATAATTAGGATTGTCAAGATTAATATTGAGCTATAATTGAAGTCTTTTGCTTAATTATCGATGCCTAGTCCCTAAATCGCCTTAATCATCTTATTTATCCACTTTGCTTATTTGATTTTTATTTGTCTTTGCACTTGTTAAGTATTTAGTTAGATAATCAAACCAATCACTCAATCGTTTAGTCTAAATAGTCGAGTAAAATGAATTAGGATAATCACTAGATTGAACTACTAATCCTTGTGGGATACGACCTTGCTTCCATATATTACAACTACCCGTATACTTGCGGCGTGGTGAAAATATTAGCGAACACCCAACTATTCATATTCGTACAGATACAGATATTTCGTCCTTTCAAGTTTCAATCAGGAGTTGAGGAGCAAGATGATTAATCATCGATTCCTCGATTAATGTACACAAATACTGCAAATCCAACGATAGAAGAATCTGCATAACTAAGTCCAATAAATAGAATCGAGAACCACATTGCATTCATGGCGAGATAGAAGAAAACAGTGTGTCGGGATGGCAGTCCGGTGATGATGAGAAAGATGGCGGTGAGAGATGCTACAAAAGCTAGGGTGTTATGAATCAGGAATTTATTGTACGATGAGGGATGAGTAGATACCATGATGGCTTGGCCGGCCACGTGTCCGTCTTTGTCGTCCTGTCATACGCTGCCGGGGGGGGCTGATGGCGACCTGGAACGCCATGGAGGCTATCAGGACTACAACCACCATTGCGGTGTCGGTCAACTTGACGGGTTCCCACTTTGATCGATCTTGCAGTTTTTTCAAGATTTTATGCATTTCCGAATAGTTACTTGTGTCTGGAGGGCTCTCAAGCAAGATTTTCAGCTCTGTCTTGCCCCTGGAATTTGGTGTTTGCGTCTTTATTATTTTGAATGCCACCAAGAATGCAACAATCTGAGATCATGTTGGTAACATATATACTTTCATCATTACGAAATTCTAAATGAAATATATAATCTTAGGCTGCGACGTTCTCTTTGGTTGTAAATTTATTATGAGAAAATGAGTGATAAACAAAATTTCACTCTTTAAATCATTCCTTTCTTTTCCCCCATTCCTACCAACATAGAATTTGACCCTTACACATTTGTAGTGAAAAGGAGGAATGAGTAAGAGTCAAATTCTATGTTGGTAGGAACGAGGAAAAAGAAAGGAATGATTTAAAGAGTGGAATTTTGTTTATCCTTCATTTTTCATGATAAATTTACAACCAAAGAGAACGCACCCTTAGAGTTAATTAATATACAGGTTAATCTATACATTCACATTTAGTAAAGAAAATACTCCATCCGTCCACGAAATGTTGTCCTATTGAGTGCAGAAAGGGGTCCATATATGAATAAAAAATGGAAAAAGTTAATTAAGTTAATGAGTGGAGAATGGGGCCTATATGTTAGTGCATGTGTAGAGAAAGTGACCCATAAATTATTGCTAAAAATAGATTATGACAACTTTTTATGGATGGACCAAAATGATAAATTAGGACAACATTTCGTGGACGGATGGAGTAATATTTATATGGATAAAAAACGGTAAAAACTGATGTAATCATATTCAAATTAATGATGAAGACATAAACAAATTACAAAAGATGGAGTTGGTGGTTACCGCAAGTTGATTGGACCTAACAGCCAAATGCAAGAGTGTCTCGCCATCATCATCCTTTGCACGCACAAGCTCTCCCAATTTATCCACCAAAACCATCAATGTGGTAAGCTGACCGTGTTTCACGCACAGGTGAAACACGGTCTGCCCGCGATGCAGTCTCTCCATAGCAGGCAAATGACTCTCTTTAAGCAGCTCCTCCAAGATTTCGACATGCCCATTCATGGCTGCAATATGAATCGGGTTCATATCATGACAATCTCGCCACCAGCACGCCTCCGGGGCTAGTGATAACAACTTTTTCACTATCTCAAGGCTCCCTTCCGCAGCTGCAATGTGAAGAGGTGACAAATTTTTCGAGTCTAAACTCGTAGCTAGCCGTGGATTCATCTTCAATACCTCTTCAACGATGGCCGCTTGGCCATGCATTGCTGCTACGTGTAGAAGATTTCTTGAGTATGCAAATGGGGCTTCGTGAACAAGATATGGATCTTCTTGAAGCAGTGTTTGAAGTGTTGTTAGATCCCCTTCTGATGCTGCATTGTAGAGTTTCTTTTCTACTGTTTCTCCCACCATTCTTCCCCACTAACTATATATTGATGGTTTCTTTTTTCTTTTCTTTTCTCTCTCTCTCTCTTTAGCTAGTTTCTTAGTTTCTTTCTTCATCTTACAAAAATAATGCATGTATATATAGTACATAAACAAGCTCTCTCTCTCTCTCAAGAAAGCCGCCGTGGAAATGTTCAAACAAAGACCTCTGTTAGGACTACGTACTGATCGAAAAGAAGATTCTGCCCAATTTCCTACTTCTCAATTGCAAGATAGGATCCATGGAATCTATATATATGAAAAACAGGTGGCTTAATTTATTCTACAAAAAAGACAATTAAATAAAAGTTGTCTGTATAGTACTGGAGATTAGTACATATGTGGAGAAGAATGGGGATTAACAGATAAGTTGAGATAAATTTGCAACTTGCACGCAGAAAGCCCTTGCAAGCTCATATTGTCTTAATCAAATGTACAAGTTGTTGCATGGCCACAATCCTCGTGACCAGAATAAATAAAAGTACATTTATATCAATGAAATTAATAACGGGAAAAGAAAAGTTAAACGAGACATTTTGGACTTTTTCACAATGGAATCTATTTCAAAAACTAGTTTGAGATTTAATATTGTTGAAGAATAGCCTAGACAAATAAAAATAGTATCATTTGAACTAAATTATTAACTTCGTTTGATTCATATCACGGTTGAGTTGGAGAAATTCGAATAAAAATACAATTAATTAATCATATATTTGATCAATCTATACCTCTATACCTATTATAAAAGTGCAATGTTTTATAAAATTTGATTTGCCTATTATGTCCTTCATATATATACTTAATTTAAGGTCAATATAAAAGTACATATATTAGCTTTTGTTTCATTTTTTGTCTACTTTCTTATACGTACTTGCAAATATTTATTAAAATTAATTACTCCCTCCGTCCACAATTTAAAGCCCCACTTTGATGTGGGCACGGAGACTAAGAAAGCTAAAAATGGTGATGTGGATGAAATAAAATGGTAGTTGACTAAAGTGATAAAGTAGTTGACTAAAGTGTTAAAGGTATTGTGTGGTGGGTCCACTAGTGATAAAGTGTAATAAAGTGTAATAAATATACTCCCTCCGTCCACGAAAAAGTGCCCCATTTGGGTGCTGACACGGGTTTTAAGAAAGCTGAAAAAGGTGGTGTAAAGGTGGTGTAAAAGACTAAAAGGGTAGTGTTAATTTATTGTGGTTACTTTTACTAATCTTGCATTAACTATTTGGCACTATTTTATTAGGTAAATTAAATGAAAGCATTTAAATGAGAAAACATTAAACAAAAGTGCCGATTCAATAAATAAATGAACTTGAAATTCAGAAAATAAATAAATAAATAAATACATAAAAAAATGGAAAATAAATAAATTGGAAATAAAATTTTCAGAAAATAAATAAATTGAAAATTCAAAAATAAATAAATAAATAAACTGAAAATTGAAAAAATAAATAAATAAACTGGAAATAAATAAATAAATAAGTAAATAAACTGGAAAATAAATAAACTGGAAACTCAAAAATAAATAAATAACTAAACTTGAAATTCAGAAAATAAATAAATAAAATGGAAATAAATAAATAAATAAATAAACTGAAAATTCAAAAATAAATAAATAACTAAACTTGAAATTCAGAAAATAAATAAATAAAATGGAAATAAATAAATAAATAAATAAACTGGAAATAAATTAACTGAAAATTCAGAAAAAAAATAAATAAATAAACAGGAAAATAAATAAACTGAAAATTCGAAAATAAATAAATAAATAAACTAAAAATTCAAAAATAAATAAACTTGAAATTCAGAAAATAAATAAATAAATAAACTGAAAATTCAGAAAATAAATAAACTGGAAATAAATAAATAAATAAGTAAATAAACTGGAAATAAATAAACTGAAAATTCAAAAATAAATAAATAAATAAACTTGAAATTCAGAAAATAAATAAATAAATAAACTGAAAATTAAGAAAATAAATAAATAAACTGAAAATTAAGAAAATAAATAAATAAATGGGATTGATTAGGCGTGGGGGAGTTGGTTTCGTAGTTTTAATTAGTGAGTTAATTGTGTGGGTTAATTGCATAGATTAAATAAAAGTGTGGATTTATTAATGACATAAGTTGTAAATAAATTGAAAAGTAAAGGGTATGAATGTACAAAAAGGTAAACAAGACACTTTTTCGTGGACAAAAAAAAAAGGGGTAAGTAGGGCACTTTTTCGTGCACAGAGGGAGTAGTATATAAAAATAATAAATGTGTTGTAAGGTGGGTCCATTAGTGGCAAATGGTAGTAATTTTAAATAAATAGGGAGGGTAAAAAGATGCAAAAAGCAGAATAGGGCTTTAATTTGTGCAAAAAAATTTAAGGGGAAGTAGGGCTTTAAATTGTGGACGGAGGCAGTATTAACAATTAATAGTGTTATCACTTTTTTTGTTTTCAAATATATTACTGTTTAGAATAAGTAGATTGTACTAAATAAGATATTATACGTGCAACGCACGTACTCTCAGCTAGTTAGAATTAAAAGAGCTTCACGATGCAGCTAGCTAGCAACATACACGAACATTTCAAGAAGTATATTAGCCACTCAAAAACCCTCGCGTCTCCAACTGCTGGAAAATCCAGTAGAAGACGGGGCAGACGAAAGTATCGTCTATGAGATCTTGCTGCTGCCGTTTCTTCCTCTTGCACGACAAGTACAACTTCCTTATAACAACATACGCCGTTATCAATGCAAACAGGTTCAAAACCACCGCCAGCACTGTCATAATCAAATGCCCCACCGCTTGCCTCCTCGTAGTATGAGTGATCATCGCCACGGAAGCTCCGTAACTGATCGCGATGGCCACCAGCGACACACACATCGCGTACATGGCCACCGCCATGAATAAAATATTGGTGGACGGGAGGCCCGTGGTGACGAGGAAGATCGTGATGAGAGATGCGATGAAGGCCGTGGTGTTGGCACGCACCAAGTGTCCGTACATCTTGGGATGGGTGGACGCCATCACGGCCTGGCCGGCCCTGTGTGTAGGCTTATCGTCCTGCCACACGCCGCCTGGGGGGTTGACGGCCACCTGGAACGCCATGGTGGCGATCAGGACCACCACCACCATCGTGACGTCGGTCATCTTGGGGAGGGCTTCGAAATATGATTCGTTAGATAAATTTATCAAGATTCCTTTGATTTTTTCGTAGGTAGCTGTGTGTGGAGGGCTCTCCTTCAAGACCTGCAGCGCTGTTTTGCCCATCGAGTTTCGTGTTTGCCTCTCCACAGTTTTGTTTTCCACCAAGTATCGTATAGTCTGAGATTTAATATTCAAGATTAGCCATTTCAACTAATTTTAATCCATTCATATCATAGTCGAATTGGAAAATTTCAACAAGATGATCCCAGACAACAAATCTCATTCTGTGGATTAATTACTACTCCCTCCGTCCCATTCTAATAGGCTTGTTTTCCTTTTTCGGAACGTCCCATTAGAATAGGCTCATTTTTCATTTTAAATATAAAATAATTAATTGGCGTGGACCACACCACTTTCTTTATAAAAAGTAAATTTCTTAATCTCCGTACCCAAAAGAAGTGAGCCTATTAGAATGGGTATTACAACTTAAATCGATTGTGTGACTAATTAATCAAAAGATGATGACAAGAAAGGATAAGTAATAAGAGTTGAGATGTTACCTCAACTTGATTGCACCTGACAGCCAAATGCAAGAGTGTCTCGCCATCATCATCTTTGGCACACACAAACTCTCCCAACTTCTCCACCAAAACCTTCAATGCACTAAGCTGACCATGTTTCACACACAGGTGCAGCACAGTCTGCCCGCGATGCAGTCTCTCCATAGCAGGCAAACAACTCTCTCCAAGGAGATGCTTGACTAACTCGACATGCCCGTTCATGGCGGCAACATGAACCGGGTTCATGCCTTGGTCGTCGCGCCACCAGCACATCTCCGGGGCAACTGATAGCAGTTTTGAGGCGATGATGACGTGCCCTTCTGCTGCTGCGATGTGGAGAGGCGATGATTTCTGGGAGTCTGGAATCCGAGCTAGACGTCGATTCATCCTCAACACCTCTTCAACGATGGCTGATTGTCCGTGCATTGCTGCTACGTGTAGAAGATTTCTTGAACATGCAAACGGGGCTTCATGAACAAGATATGGATCTTCTTGAAGAAGTTGTTTAAGTGTTGTTAGATCCCCTTTTGATACAGCATTGTAGAGTTTCCTTTCAACTACTTCTTTCACCATTCTTCCCCACTAGCTAACTATATATATATCGATGCCTTCCTTTTTCTTTCTTTCTCTAGTTTTTTCATACTACTCCGGCATAAAGTTTAAAATTAAGGAATTGATTCAAATGAAGATTCTGCCCAATTTCCTACTTCTCAATTGCAAGATAATCCATTGAGTCTATATATATTAAAAAAAGGAGGCTTAATTTATTCCACATAAAAGACAATGAAAACCCAGCCAAAAAAAAAAAATCTATTTTGGATGGGACCGGAAGTTGACATAAATTTGCAACTTTTGTTTGCACGCAGAAGCTTCGTAGTCTTGCAAGCTCGTACTGTATTAATCAATTGTACAAGTTGTTGCATGGAGACAATCCCACTCACCAGAATAAATATAAATACTTCTATTAATAAAATAAGGGGAATAAAAGTTAATTGAGACTGTTATAATTTTGAACTTTTTCAAAATGGAATGTATATTTCAAATATGTGTATCATCATGGTTTCTTAGTTGGACGGGGTAAAGTAGGTGCAATCGAATTCAATCAAATCGAGCATAATATCGTCCTGATCAAGAGCTCGAAACTTAATTCAAATTCTAATCTATATACTAATATAAAAAGTGTATTATTATATTCCTATTACATATTTAATTTTAAGGGTAATGGTGTAAATCATATGCAATTGGTATATTATATATTCAGAAGAATATATTAATTAATTAATTACATCCAAATCTATTTGATATATATCTGGAATTGCTTTTAGAATCTTGAAAAAAAAAATTACTTAACTAAATAATGAAAATAACAACTCACTATTATATACTCCCTCCGTCTTACTTGAACTTAAATTTTTGTCCACCAATTAAAGCACTATTTTACTTTTTGTACCTTTTTACCCTTATTCTTTTTCTATATTTACTATTCTTTGCCACTAATGAACCCACCTTACAACAACTTTATCACTTTTATATTTTATATTTACTACACTTTATCACCAGTGGACCACCATACAACACCTTTAACCTTTAGTCAACTATCTTTATCACTTTAGTCAACTACCCTTATATTTCACCCACAACACCTTTTTCATCTTTCTTAGTCTCTGTGCCCACTCTCAAATGGGGCTTTAATTGGTGGACGGAGGGAGCAAATAATAGGGAATGTATCACATATTCACTAAATTAATTGTAGTATATAAATCTTATAGAGTTCGAGAGTTTTTTAGGACAATAACTTAGATTGATTTGGAAATTAGGACAATAACTTTCGAACTTGTAAAAATAGGACACTAATTTTTTTTAGAGTAAAATAGGACACTAATTAACAAGTGTTGCATCCGCAGGACATTTTTTAGCCAATTATCGGCTGAGAAATATCCTATATTTACGACGCTTATTAATTAGTGTCCTATTTTACTCTAAAAAAATAATTAGTGTCCTATTTTTACAAGTCCGAAAGTTATTGTCCTAATTTTCAAATCAATCTAAGTTAATGTCCTAAAAAATCCCCTGACTCCATCCGTCCCAATAATCAAGTCTCGTATTCCTTTTTGAGTCGTCCCATGTAACAAGTCTCATTTCCATTTTTAGCATTAATTAGGCAATACTTAAGTAGATTAATTAAGGGTCTCCACCTCACCCCCCATTTTATCCCTATGCTTTCTCTCTCTCTCTCTAGTCTTCTTCCTGCCACCGCCGCCACCAACCTCCAGCCTCCATCGCGATGCCAACCTCCCCCTCTTCTCACCGTCCCCCTGAATCCGGTGAGCTTTCCCCCTTTTCTCCTTGTCTGGTTCTTTATCTCCCTTCACCTAACACCACTTCCCCTTTCTCCTATAAACCCTTAACTCCAACGGCGCCACCTTCCTCCTTTTCCCTCTGTTCCGCCGACGCCGCCTCCCCCTTCCCCCTCTGTAAATCACCGAGACCTAAGCCCTAAATCTACTGAAATCTAAGCCCTTCCCCCTCTGTAAATTCGTCGAGATCTAAGCCCTAAATCCGCCGACAACTATCGCGCAACCGCCTCCGCCTCTCGCCTCTTCGCCACTTCGCCTATGCCCTCTCGACTCCACCGTTCGAGCTGCCTCCGCCTCCGCCCACTCACCTCCACCGTTTAAGCTGCCTACGCCTCCACCGCCTGCACCGCCTCTGCAACCCTCTCTTCCACTTTGTGCTATCTCCTCTGTTTTTTTTTTTTTTTTCAAAAATTAGGGCTCGTCGAAAATTTGGTCTCTCCTCTGTTTCTCTCAACAATTGAAAGACTTCTATTTTTTGATTTTTTTTTATTTTTTTAATTTCTTGGTCTCTTTGTTTATTTGTTTATGCGGTGGGCTCGCCAATGTTTCACTGTTCCGGCGTTAAGCGCGGTGGCAGCCGGCGAAGGAAATGAAAGAGTGTTTTTAATTTTATTTTTAAATGCATTTAGTTAAACAAGTTAATCAATATGTATAAATAACATTAAATAATACACTAAACATGCGGGGTCATCTACTTTTACATCCACTTTAACTCTTCTAAATACCAGTGCCCAATAAAAAAGGGGACTTGAATATTGGGACGGAGGGAGTATATGTTAATAACTTCGTGGCTTTAGACTTTTACCGAAAAATTAATACTCCCTCCGTCCCAATATTCCTTGTCAAATCCTTATACCCGGCGTGGTTGCTAATATACCTCTTTCAACGCATACTCCACTTCTTCTGGTCCCAAGCATTTGAGATAGGGATTGCTGAACGATCTTTTGAACAGATGATTATCGATAAAGCAGTATTTGTCATAAGGGTTGCGCAGGGTTGATTCCGGGTCAAGACATTGCCCCGTCCTGCGAAAGTGTATTATGGGAGCCTTCCAGTCAGCCTTTTCGGATATTGCCATGACCACTTCTCCCTTTGTTTATATCTCCTCCTGTAGCAGGGTGATTTCCCATTCCACGATCCTTTCGCTGCTCCCGCCATTCGTGCCAGCGTGTCAACCCTGTTGTTATCCTCCCGTGGGATTTGTTCGATCATCAATTCCTCGAATTGAGCGGCTCTGTCCCTGAGTTCCTCCATGTAAGCTTTCATCATTCCTTCCTTCACATCTTACGTCCCTGCATACTGTTGGGCCGCCCGTTGAGAATCTGTCCTGATGTGCATCTTAGTGGCTCTTGTCTGTGCTGCCATTTTAAGTGCCTTTGTGACAGCTTCATACTCAGCTTCATTGTCGGACTTGGGTCTCTCTTTGCACTTTACCCCTATCTAATGGTATCTCCTTGAGGTGATGTTGTGTGTATTCCGAGTCCTACTCCTCCTTTTGTTACTGATCCGTCAACATAAGCTAACCAGGGTTGTTTGGGCTGCTCTCGGGTAGTTTCCTGTATGAAATCAGCCAAGACTTGCGATTTAATAGCATTCCTAGTTCGAACTCAACATCACTTTCTCCCAACTCCACGGCCCACTTGACCATCCTCCCTGATAAATCGGGTCTGCCTAAGATCTACCGGAATGGTAGGGACATTCGGACCATCACTTTATGTGATAGGAAGTAAGGTCTTAGCTTTCTTGTTGTGACCATGATAGCTAACACGAATTTCTCCACTGTAGTTCAACTCCGGGCCTTGCATGGCCCTGCTGATGAAATATATCGGCTTTATTCATTCAGCCAAGGATGATTCCTTTGAGTCTTCATTCGGACATGGATGATTTCCCTCAAGTTTTCATTCAGGCAGGGACGATTTCCCTTAAATTTTCATTCAACTAGGGATGATTTCTCTTAAGTTTTCTTTCGATCAAGGATGATTCCCTTAAATTTTTATTCAATCAGGGATGATTCCCTTAAATTTGTATTTCAGCCAGGGATGATTCCCTTAAGTTTTCTTTCTGCCATGGATGATTTCCCTTAAGTTTTCTTTCAGCCAGGGATGATTCCCTTAAATTTACATTTCAGCCAGGTATTATTCTCTTAAGTTTTCTTTCAGCCAGGGATGATTTCCCTTAAGTTTTCTTTCAGGGATGATTCCCTTAAATTTTCATTTCCCTTAAATTTACATTTCAGCCAGGTATTATTCTCTTAAGTTTTCTTTCAGCCAGGGATGATTTCCCTTAAGTTTTCTTTCAGGGATGATTCCCTTAAATTTTCATTTCAGCCAGGTATTATTCCCTTAAGTTTTCTGTCACCCAAGGATGATTTCCCTTAGGTTTTTCATGCAGCCAGTCAACCAGGGATGATTCCCTTAGTTTGTATTTCAGCCAGTCAGCCAGGGATGATTCCCTTAGATTTTTTCATGCAGCTAGTCAGCCAGGAATGATTCTCTTAGTTTGCATTGAATTGAAAAACAGACTTTCTTTCGTTTGTTTTATTTCGTTCTTTGGTTCATTTGTTTTAGGCACTTCAAATATGCATTGGATACTCCACGAGTTCTCTTCGTTGAATATTTTGGATCTTGCCTTTGCATACCTTGGAATCTCCCTATGCATACCTTGGAATCTCCCTTTGCATATTTTTCCATGCCCAAAACACATGACAATTTCATACTTTTAATTTTCATACTTTGGTTTTTTCGATCTTTCATACCAGATACTATGAAAATTTAACCACATATTCCAAGAGAATAAAGATTAGAGAACTTGGCTTTGATGGAGGGGAATGTTCCCGTATTGTTCAGTCGAGCCGGGGGCTGACTACTCCGTTCCGGCGAACTCTAGGGTGGCGGTTCTGGAAGACCATGTCATCGTCGAGCGGCGGAGGCGACGGCTCAGGCTGCATAAAAATAGCCGCAAACCGTGCAAACATATTCAGCCCGGTTCCAGGGGCGGTTTGTTGGGAACAAGAAGCAGAGAACACCAAACAAAAGGAAACAAATGCAAGTTATTTAGAGGACTCCAAAAAAGCTGATATATTTCATCTGATATGAGGTGCTATTTATAAGCCCTCTAAGCATAAAGAATACAACGGAAAGATATGCATCTCAACAGAAAAATCAGAAATCCTAGCCACTTAAGGTGACACGATCTACTCAACAAGAATAGCTAAAAATAAGGAAAACCATGACTAACAAACTAACTGATGAAGACTGAGTCAGCTGCTATTTTGAATCAGCAAACTTCATTCAACACTCCCCCTTGATTCATAATTGCATACTCCCAGCTGAGCTCTGAACTTGACGTGCTTCTCCGAAGGCAGCGACTTGGTGAAGATGTCTGCTAGTTGTTCATGAGTGTTGCAAAACTTCAAAGCAATGGAACCATCACTAACCAAGTCCCTTATGAAATGAAACTTTACATCGATGTGCTTCGTTCTTCCATGCATGACTGGATTCTTCGTGATAGCTATAGCTGATTGATTGTCGCAGAAAATTTCAGTCGCCTCCTTTTGTTCTTGATCCAGATCAACTAATAGCCTCCGAAGCCACATCGCTTGACACGCCGAAGAAGCAGCAACCACGTACTCTGCTTCCGCCGTCGAAAGCGTTGTCATTCCTTGTTTCTTTGAGCTCCATGTTACTGCTCCTGACCCAAAGTTGAAGACAAATCCAGAAGTACTTCGCCTATCATCCAAGGAGCCTGCGTAATCACTGTCAGTAAAACCAATCAATTTGAACTCAGCAACATTTGAATACCAAACTCCAAAGTCTTGAGTTCCAGCTATATAGCGGAGAATTCTCTTAGCTGCTCCATAATGTTGCTTTGACGGATTATGCATGAATCTGGAAACCATACCAACGGCAAAGACAATATCAGGTCTGGTATGTGTTAAATAAATCAAACCTCCAACTAGACTTCGAAAGCGTCTCGCATCAGCTTTCTCGGTACCATCTTCAAGCTGCAACTTTTCGTTGATATTCATTGGAGTAATTTCAGCATTGCAATTTGTCATGTTGAAGCGCTTGAGAAGATCCTCTGCATACTTTTTGTGGAAGACAAACACACCATCTTCTCCTTGCTTAATTTCCAACCCAAGAAAATAGTTAAGCAAGCCCAAATCTGTCATCTCAAACATATTCATCATACTCTCTTTGAACTCAGTAACAAGAGAGTAAGATGACCCCATATAAATGATATCATCGACATAAACGCAAACGAGCAACAGACTATTGTTACCTCCCTTCTTTATGTACAACGTAGGCTCAAGTCTACTTCTTTCAAATCCATTTTCCACAAAGAATGAATCAAGCTTGCTGTACCATGCCCGCAGAGCCTGCTTCAAGCCGTATAAGGCTTTCTTCAACCTATATACCTCATCCTCCATGCCCTCAACAACAAAACCTTCCGGTTGCTCAACATAAACTTCTTCCTCCAACTCTCCGTTCAGAAACGCAGACTTGACATCAAGTTGATAAATAGGCCACTTAAGATACGCAGCGAAGGATAAAAACAGTCTCACCGTTTCGAAGCGAGCAACCGGAGAGAACGTTTCCTCGAAATCGATGCCTTGCTGCTGCGCATACCCCTTGGCCACCAAACGAGCTTTGTGTTTCTGCACACTCTCATCCACATTGTACTTTGTTTTGAACACCCACTTCAAGCCAATTGCACTCTTACTTTCAGGCAAGTCCACAAGCATCCAAGTTCTGTTCTTTTTGATTGCTGCAATCTCCTCCTCCATTGCTTTCTGCCATTTCTCTTCTCCAACAGCATCATGGAAACGACTTGGATCTGCAACCATAAGAGCAAATGTACAGCTCTCATAAAGTTCAGTAAGGGATTTGTATCCTCGTGGAGGTGGTGTTCCAGAATTTGAGGAGCTATTTGACGAGCGAGATGTATTTGTGAATGGAGAATTTATGGGGCTGGTATGTGGCGAGGTTAAGGGGCTAGTGTTTGGGGAATTTGTAGGGCTGCTTTCTGGTGAATTTGGGGGACTACTTTGAGGTGAATTTGGAGAAGGATCAATGATATTTGAGGTAGGAGGAAACTGAATTTGGGAGTCTGCTTGGTTGCTCTGCCAATCCCAACTTGCATCTTCATGGAATATCACATCCCTGCTGATAATAACCTTGCCATTGAGTGGATTATACAGCCGGTAAGCTTTGGATGTAGATGGATACCCGATGAAGATGCACTTCTCTGATTTCTCATCGAGTTTGCGGCGATTCGGAGAGCTGACCAACGTATAAGCCACACATCCAAAGACTTTCAAATTGCTCACTGATGGCTTTGAACCTGCCCAAGCTTCATATGGAGTGCGATCTAGGACAGCCTTCGTTGGTGATATGTTCAGCAAGAACACAGCTGTGGCAACCGCTTCAGCCCAAAAAGAATTCGGGAGTTGCTTTGACTTCAGCAAGCTTCTTGCCATTTCCACAACAGTGCGATTCTTTCGCTCCGCCACACCATTTTGTTGTGGTGTATAAGGTGCTGTCAACTCCCTGCGTATGCCATTAACTTCACAAAAATGATTAAAATCATTAGAGCAGAACTCACCACCCCTATCTGTATGAAGAATCTTGATACTCATATCACTTTGCTTCTCAGCCATTGCCTTGAAATTCCTGAAGTTCTCAAAGGCTTCGGATTTATTTTTGATAAAATAAACCCAACTCATACGACTATAATCATCAGTAAGTAATAAGAAATACCGACTTCCACCAATCGATTCGGTATTCATAGGCCCGCACAAATCTGCATGAATGAGCTCAAGACATTTTGAAGCTCTCCATGATACACCAGTAGGAAAAGATTTCCTCGCTTGTTTCCCGTAGATACATCCTTCACATAGATCAAACTCATTAATAGTAGGCAATCCAAAAACCATACCTTTCTGCCTTAGAAGCTTTAAGCCCTTGACATTGAGATGGCCATATCTCAAATGCCATAATCTGGACTCATCTTGAGTACTGGAAACGAGTGCATACTCATTTATGTTCGATACACGCAGCGGAAACATTCTACTCTCTGTCATACAAACTTTTGCAATAGTTTGCCCTGACTGCTTTTCTTTGATAACACAAGAGCCATCATCAAACAATAACAAGTATCCAGTAGTCATCAATTGCCCAACACTTAGTAGATTATGTGCTAAGTTAGGAACAAAATAGACATCATTAATGAGTTTGGTTTTACCATGGCTATTCTTCACTGCTACAGTACCTTTCCCTTCCACTTGAATTGCCTTGTTGTCACCTAGCCTGACTTGAATCTTGTGAGATTCATCAAGCTCTTTGAATATCTCCTTGCTGGTACACATATGGTTGGAACATCCGCTATCCACGAACCAAACATCATTTGGCATATCCACAGCATCTGCACAAGCCATGAATAACTTGCTTTCCTCCTCCTCTTCTTGGACATATTGCACTTGCTTCTCCTTGGACCAGCAATCTGCTTTCACGTGCCCAAATTTGCCGCAATTGTAGCACTGAATATGACTCTTGTTGCCTTGCTATCCACCAGAAGATTGCTTTGTGTCTGATCTACCGCGACCTCGACCTTGGCCACGCCCGCGACCTCGGAAACCTCCTCTGCCTCGTCCTCTTTCCGCAGAGAATTCCTTTTGTTTGGAGGATTCACCTTTCACTTGAAGAGCTTTTTCATCAGGCTTTTCAAATGATCGGTTAATCCTCGACTCATGTGATTGAAGAGATCCCATCAATTCCTCAAATGTTAGAATTGATAGATCTTTTGATTCTTCTATTGCAGCTACTACATGATCGAATTTTGTAGTCAAGCTCCTGAGTACCTTTTCAACAATGGTCATTTGATAGATCTTTTGATTATTCTATTGCAGCTACTACATGATCGAATTTTGTAGTCAAGCTCCTGAGTACCTTTTCAACAATGGTCTGGTCCGTAATCTTTTCTCCATATGACCGCATTTGACTCACTATTGCCGTTGCTCTTGACAAGAAGTCAGCGATCGACTCTCCGTTCTTCATCATCAGCGTTTCAAAGTCACGTCGAAGTGCTTGCAATCGCACAACAATGACCTTTGAACCTCCTTGGAACTCCTTTTGTAAAACTGACCACGCTTGCTTTGAGGTGGTCGCCGCCGCAATTCGTGAGAAAACACCATCATGAACTGCTTGCTGGATGATTGCCAACGCCTTGGCATCTTTCTTCCTGTTCTCCCGCAACCTGTTCGCCTCGTCGGGATCTGTAAATCCCTGGTCTACGAAGTCCCAAAGATCTTGAGACTTCAGTAGAGTCATCATACGAATGCTCCAGTATTCGTAACCTTCTCCCTTGAAGAGTGGTATGAGTGGTTGTGCAGCACTCATTGAACTCCCGTTGCTGGCCATCGAACCAGGCTCTGGATACCACAAATGTTGGGAACAAGAAGCAGAGAACACCAAACAAAAGGAAACAAATGCAAGTTATTTAGAGGACTCCAAAAAAGCTGATATATTTCATCTGATATGAGGTGCTATTTATAAGCCCTCTAAGCATAAAGAATACAACGGAAAGATATGCATCTCAACAGAAAAATCAGAAATCCTAGCCACTTAAGGTGACACGATCTACTCAACAAGAATAGCTAAAAATAAGGAAAACCATGACTAACAAAGACTAACAAACTAACTGATGAAGACTGAGTCAGCTGCTATTTTGAATCAGCAAACTTCATTCAACACGGTTGTGGTTACGAACGAGGCGGATTGCTGGCAGGTAGACGGCGACTCGAGGGACCAGCCATGGCTTCGGGCAATGGAATCAGACGGCGCTGCTTCAGTAGCAGCCACGTCGGGCAACGGCTACAGCCGGTGAGTCAGGTGGCGCTGCTTCAACAGCAGCAACATCGGGCGAGGGCTACAGCCGGCGAGTCAGGCGGTTTTAGAGCTAGGGCTCAGGCGGCTCTCTTCGTTCAAAATCCGAGCGGTGGAGGCAGGCCGGTGCGTGGGTGTGTTCGGGGGTGAGCTTCGCTACGAAGAGGGAGGAGGGCAACTGTCCGCTGGCCGAAAGAGTGATCAACTACGGTCTTTGCGTCCAGATTTAAGAAAGAGAGAGTCCTGCGGGTGTTTCAGGGCTTTGAGCGGAAGTCAAAATCGAACTAGAGAAGAAGGGAGGCGCCTCGGCCAGGCCTGGCCTAGTCTCGCCGGAATTTTAAGATCAGCGGCGGCTGTAGGGCTGTCATAGGAAGAGAAAAGGAAGGCTTGCGCGAGTTCTAGAGAAAGAGAGAGTAAGAGTTTGACCGTGTTTTTTTTTTTTTTGCCTTTTCCTTCTTTTTGCTTTTTCCTTCTTTTCCGCTTTTCGAACAGTAGTCGGGTTGAATATCAACGTCTAGCTCGAGTATCATCTTCCCACAGACGCAGCCAGTTGTTGAGCTCTAAAAAATCACGTTGTAACAAAAGCAATAAGAACACGAGATTCACGTGGTTCCTCACGTGGTTCGATCATAAGATATAAGAACACGAGATTCACGTGGTTCGATCATAAGATATAAGAACACGAGATTCACGTGGTTCGATCATAAGATCTACGTCTACGGGGGTTTTGGGAATGTTTTTCACTATCTTTCCGCGAGAGATTATATCGTACAGTAGTTCGTTCGGTCGGGATCAGTCATCTCTCTATCATAATCGACCATAATCGATTATCCCTCATAATGAAAATACATGCCATATTTATAGGCAAAATACTAAGAAACCTAGTAATAAAAGGACTCTAATCAGACTTATAACATGGCTATAATTCTTCATATTTATCTTCATGCTTTCGTATTAATCTTTCATTTCTTCCATAATAATCTCTTTCTTTATCTAGAACTTGATATCCTTCAAGATAGCTCCAAATCCCAGAAAAATAGGGTTGTTCAACTGCAGGGCTGAACCAGGGTTGTTCGGCTGTAGGATTGAAACAAGGTTGTTATCGTTGAATTTAGGCCTTAGTCTTCCGATCTTCCGGGGATGCATATTTTTCTCCTTATCACTATGAAATATAGTTAATTTTTATTTCAAAAAAATAAATTTTTTAAAAAGTATATACCATGATTTTGAATTTATCAACCTATTATTAACTAATAAAAGTGAAATTGATAAAAAAATAATTATATACCCTAAATTGATGGAATAAACCTTAGAAAAAATTTAACTAGCAACAAAAGGCGATACAAGAACATTTCATGAGCAATATTAGGCATTCATATTAGATATATGATGAATTTTCAATAATAAATGAAGTGGTTGAGGTCTTGAATCAACGATCGCCTCTCAAAAACACCCGCGTCTCCAACTGATGGAAAATCCAATAGAAGACGCGGCGGACGAAAGCATCGGCTGTGAGATCTTGCTGTTGCCGTTTCTTCGTCTTCCACGTCAAGTACAGCTTCCTTATAACAACATACGCCAATATCAATCCAAAAGTGTTCAAATCCACCGCCAACAATGTCACAATCAGATTCATGGCCTTATTCTTAGGTGTGATCACCGCCACAGAAGTTCCATAACTGATCACGATGGCCGACAGCGACACCCACGTCGCGTACACGGCCGCCGACATGAAGAAAAAATTGGTGGACGCGAGGCCGGTGGTGATGAGGAAGATGGTGATGAGAGATGAGACGAAGGCCGTGGTGTTGGCGCGCACCAAGTGTCTGTACATCGTGGGATTCGTCGACGCCAGCACGGCCTCGCCGGCCCTGTGTGACAGCGTTTCGTGCTCCCACATGCCGCCCGGGGGGCTCATGGCCGCCTGGAACGCCATGGTGGCGATCAGGATCACCACCACCATCGTGACGTCGGTCATCTTATGAAGAACTTCGAAATATGATTCGTTTGATAAATTTATCAAGATTCGTTTGATTTTTGTGTAGGTAGCTGTGTGTGGAAGGCTCTCGTTCAAGACTTGCAGCGCTGTTTTGCCCATCGAGTTTCGTGTTTGCCTCTCCACGGTTTTGTTATCCACCAAGTATTGTATAGTCTGAGATTTAATATTCAAGATTAGCCATTTGAACTAATTTTAATCCATTCATATCCTAGCCGCATTGGGAAATTTCAACAAGATGATCCCAGGCAATAAATCTCATTCTGTATACATTAATTACCGCTCCCTTCAGTCCACTTCAAATGTCCTATTTCTTTTCGACACCGTTATTTAGGAACATATATGTTAATTAGATTATTAAACGGTGTGATGTAGAGTGAAAAGGTGATGTGGGTCCCAAAATTTTTACTTTTTGAGAATAACTTTTTCCATAAAGGGAAACAAGACATTTAAAGTGGGACAACCCAAAAAGAAAACAAGAGACTTGAAGTGAGACGGAGGGAGTACAACTTAATCGACTGTGTTACTAATTAATCAAACGATGACAAGAAACGATAAGTAATAAGAGTTGAGATATTATCTCAACTTGATTGCACCTGACGGCCAAATGCAAGACTGTCTCGCCATCATCATCCTTTGCACACACAAGCTCTCCCAATTTCTCCACCAAAACCTTCAACGCCCTAAACTGACCATGTTTCACACACAGGTGCAACACAGTCTGCCCGCGATGCAGCCTATCCATAGCAGGCAAACAACTCTCTCCAAGGAGATGCTCGACTAACTCGACATGCCCGTTCATGGCGGCAACATGAACCGGGTTCATGCCTTGGTCGTCGCGCCACCAGCACATCTCCGGGGCAACTGATAGCAGTTCTGAGGCGATCTTGACGTGCCCTTCTGCTGCTGCGATGTGGAGAGGCGATGATTTCTGGGAGTCTGGAATCCGAGCTAGACGTGGATTCATCCTCAACACCTCTTCAACGATGGCTGATTGTCCGTGCATTGCTGCTACGTGTAGAAGATTTCTTGAATATGCAAATGGTGTTGGGAACAGAAAGTAGAAAACAAGAGAAAGATAAAGAAAGCAATATGATAATGATGGACTCAAAGGTGGATACTTTATTGACTGATATGTAGAGGTATTTATAGGCCTCTGAATAACAGAAACATAACAACGGGAAGATACTCTTCAACAGAAAATCAGAAATCCTAGCCACTAGCAAGATACGATACTCTACTAACTTGAAATGCTAAGGAATAGGAATAACAAAATAACAAACTATGACCAAGTCTAAATGCTGATGTGTCAATGATGAATCAGCAACTTCATTCAACACTCCCCCTTGATTCATAATTGCAAACTCCAAGTTGACTTCTAAACTTGATATGCTTCTCGAATGGCAGCGACTTCGTGAAAATATCTGCCATTTGATCTTGTGTCCCGCAGAACTTCAAGAAAATGATACCATCAGCAACTAAGTCTCTTACAAAATGAAACTTAATGTTGATGTGCTTCGTTCTTCCATGTAGAACTGGATTATTCGTCATTGCAATCGTCGAACAATTATCACAGAAAATATCAGTTGCTTGCTTTTGTTCTTGATCAAAATCAGCTAGTAGTCTTCTCAACCACATTGCTTGACATGCTGAAGAAGTAGCAGCCACATATTCTGCTTCCGTCGTCGAAAGTGTCGTCATTCCTTGTTTTTTCGAGCTCCATGTTACTGCTCCTGACCCAAGATTGAAGACGAAGCCCGACGTGCTTTTCCTATCGTCCAACGATCCTGCCCAATCACTATCAGTAAATCCAATCAAGGTGAAATCAGCCACATTAGAATACCAAATTCCAAAATCTTTAGTTCCAGCTTTGTAGCGAAGAATTCTCTTTGCGGCTCCAAAATGTTGTCTTGTCGGACTATGCATAAATCTGGACACCATACCAACAGCGAAAGCAATATCGGGTCTGGTATGTGTCAGAAAAATCAAGCCACCAACAAGGCTTCTAAAAATCCTTGCTTCTGCCTTCTCGGTGCCATCTTCAAGCTCCAACTTCTCACTAACATTCATCGGAGTAGCAGTAGCCTTGCAATTAGCCATGTTGAAGCGTTTGAGAAGATCTTCTGCATACTTTCTTTGAGAAACAAACACACAATCTTCTCCTTGCTTGATCTCTAATCCAAGAAAGTAATGCAACAGACCCAAATCTGTCATTTCAAACATTTTCATCATACTCTCTTTGAATTCAGTAATAAAAGAGTGAGATGAACCCATGTAAATTATATCATCAACATAGACACAAACGAGCAGCAGACCATTGTTACCTCCCTTCTTCATATAGAGCGTCGGCTCATTACTACTTCTTTTGAGTCCATTTTGCTCAAAAAATGAATCGATCTTGCTGTACCACGCCCGTGGAGCTTGCTTCAAGCCGTACAACGCTTTTCTCAATCTATACACCTTATCCTCCATGCCCTCGACCAGAAATCCTTCAGGCTGTACTACATAAACTTCTTCCTCCAACTCTCCATTTAAAAATGCAGATTTAACATCAAGTTGATAAATAGGCCACTTAAGATGTGCAGCTAAGGCTAAGAACATTCTCACCGTTTCAAAGCGAGCAACCGGAGAGAACGTTTCGTCGAAGTCGACGCCGTGTTGTTGTGCATATCCCTTGGCCACCAACCGAGCTTTGTGTTTCTGCACGCTCCCATCTGCATTGTACTTTGTTTTGAACACCCACTTCAGTTCAATAGCACTTTTATCTTTAGGCAAATCTGCAAGTATCCAAGTTTCATTCTTTTCGATTGCTGCAATTTCCTCCTCCATTGCTTTGCGCCACTCGACTTGTTTAGCAGCATCTTCGAAATAATTTGGATCTACAGCCATAAGAGCAAAAATACATCTTTCATCATAAACATCTGTTAGAGATCTATATCCCCGTGGAGGTGGTGTTTCAACAGAGGATGATCTATTTGGAGAGGAAGATGTAGGGGTGTTTGGGAAATTTATTGGACTGGATTGTGGAGTGTTTAGAGGAGTAGTGTTTGGTGAATTTGTGAGGCTATTATGCGGAGAGTTTGGGGGGCTGCTTTGTGGCGAATTTGGTGGTGAATCTGGAGCAGAATCATCCATAGGGAAAAGCTGAATTTGTGAGTCGTCTTGCTAGTTCTCCCATTGCCAACTTACATCTTCGTGAAAGATTACATCCCTGCTGATAATAATCTTGCCACTGAGAGGATTATACAACCTGTATGCTTTGGATTGAGAAGAATACCCGATGAAAATGCACTTTGTTGATTTCTCATCGAGTTTACGTCGATTTTGAGAGCTAACCAGAGCATAAGCTACGCATCCGAACACCTTCAAGTAGCTCACCGTCGGCTTCGTTCCTCTCCAAGCTTCATAAGGAGTGCGATTTTGGACCGCCTTTGTGGGTGATATGTTCAGCAAGAACACAGCAACAACAACCGCTTCTGCCCAGAAAGAGTTTGGGAGCTTCTTTGACTTTAGCATACTTCTTGCCATTTCAACCACCGTCCGATTTTTTCGCTCCGCCACTCCATTTTGTTGAGGGGTGTAAGGTGCTGTCAACTCCCTGCGTATTCCATTAACTTCACAAAAGTAATTAAACTTTTTAGAGCAAAACTCACCACCTCTATCCGTTCGAAGAGTCTTGATGCTGGTATCACTCTCCTTCTCCACCATGGCTTTAAAGTTCTTGAAGTTCTCAAGGGCATCGGATTTATCTTTGAGAAAATAAACCCAACTCATCCGACTATAATCATCAGTGAGTAGTAAGAAATACTCACTTCCACCAATCGATTCTGTACTCATACGTCCACACAAGTCTGCATGAATTAATTCAAGGCATTTCAAGGCTCTCCAAGATGCACTATTAGGAAACGGTCGCCTGGTTTGTTTCCCATAGATACATCCTTCACATATATCAAAAGAATTAATCTTAGGTAATCCAAGAACCATACCTTTCTGACTTAAAGTCATTAAGCCCTTTACATTGAGATGCCCGTATCTCAAATGCCATAATTTCGACTCATCTTGTTTATTTGAAACAAGAGCATACTCGTCCACGTTCGATACTTGCAGCGGAAACATCCTGTTCTTTGTCATGTAAACTCTTGCAACATTTTGTCCAGAACTATTTTCAATGATAACACAAGAGTCATCATCAAACAATACCATATATCCAGTTTTCAACAATTGTCCAACACTCAGAAAATTATGAGCCAAACATGGAGTGAAATAGACATCATAGATGAGTTTTGTTTTACCATGGCTATTCTTTACTGCGACAACGCCTTTCCCTTCTACTTGAAGTGCCCTTTCGTCGCCTAGCCTGACTTGAGTTTTGTAAGACTCATCGAGCTCTTTAAATATCTCCTTGCTGCCACTCATATGATTCGAGCAGCCGCTGTCCACGAACCAAACATCTTTCGACTTCGGCATATCAACATGTGCAAGCGCCATGAATAATTTGCTCTCATCCTCATCTTGTTGAGCACAATGCAGTTGGCTCTCCTTGGACCAGCAATCAGCTTTAACGTGCCCAACTTTGCCGCAGTTGTAACACTTGATATGACTTTTGTTGCCTTGTTGATCACCACCATGTTGTTGTGAATCTCCTCTGCCACGACCTCGACCTTTGCCACGCCCTCGGTCGTTTCCTCGACCTCGTCCTCTTGCCGTAGAGGATTGAGTTGATGAATCTCCCCTGACTTGAAAAGCTTTTTCATCATGCTTTTCAAACGATCTGTTAATTCTCGACTCATGTGCTTGAAGAGATCCCATCAGTTCCTCAAATGTAAAAACTGATAGATCCTTGGATTCTTCAATTGCAGCTACTACGTGATCAAATTTTGGAGTCAAGCTTTTGACACTACAACAAAATGCATCGGACACCGACGGAATTACCGACGGAACAACGGCGGAATTAAGACGTAAATGTTTTCAAAATTTTACCGACGAAATTATTAGCGACGGAAAATAATCCGTCGTTAAATATTATTTATTATTTTTAGTTTATTTTTTCGCAATTTACCGACGGAATAGCGACGGAATATATTCCGTCGCTAAATATTATTTTTTAAAAATTTTTAATTTTTTTTAATTTTTTTTTTGTTTTTTTATTTTTAATTAATAATCCGTCGGTAATTTCGTCGATAAATATTACTTAATAGCGACGGAATATATTCCGTCGATAAATATTATTTTTTTAAAATTTTAAATTTTTTATTTTTTTTATTTTTATTTAATAATCCGTCGGTAAATATTATTGATTTTTTTTTCTTATTTATATATTTTAAAAAAAATATTTTTATTATTTTTTAATTAATATTCTAATTTATTCTTATTTTTAAATTATTGAGAATATTTAAAATTTATTGTTATTTTCAATAGTAATATATATATTTTTAATTAATTATAATATTAATTTTTTTTATTATTTTAAATTCGATCGTTTATTTACCATCATTCTTTCGTTGGCACCCCAAGTCTTAGATATGAGTTCAGCATATTCTAAGGCTATGAATAATGATATTGTATATTGAAATAGAGTTTAAATGAATTAATAGGTGATAGTTATATCAATAATACGCGTGTTCTGTACTGGTGACCACTCGTAAAGAACTTCAAGGTTAAGCGTGCTTGACTTAGAGCACAACTAAGATGGGTGACCCACTAGGAAGTTCGTCTTAACTTATACAATTAAGTTCAAAATACATTAGAAATACCAAAATACTTGTAAAGAATAAAGCTATATTGATATTAAATATATATATATATATATATATATATATATTATTTTTTTCGTAAAAAAAATAGCGACGGAATTCATTTCCGTCGGTATTAGCGACGGTCATTTCCGTCGCTATTTCAGACGACGTCGGCGTCGTCGTGTGCTTACCTACGGACGGTTCGTCAGTATTTCCGTCGGTAATTAGCGACGGATCGAAATTCCGTCGCTAATTTTTTTACCGACCACTTTTACAGCCACACGCGGCGGCCGTCGTTGATCCGTCGGTATATCGATTTACCGACGGAATTTCGCACTTTACCGACGGAAAATTCCATCAGTAATCGGCCAGATTCTTGTAGTGTGAGTACCTTTTCAACGATGGTCTGATCAGAGATCTTTTCTCCATAGGATCGCATCTGACTGACTATTGCCATTGCCTTCGACAAAAAATCAGCCACCGATTCTCCATTCTTCATGATCAACGTTTCAAAGTCACGTCGGAGTGATTGCAATCTCACGACAATGACCTTTGAATCACCTTGAAACTCGCTTTTCAAGATCGACCAAGCTTGCTTTGAGGTCGTTGCCGCCGCAATTCTGGAGAAGATGCCATCGTGAACTGCCTGCTGGATGATCACCAACGCCTTGGAATCTTTCTTCCTATTCTCCATCAGTCTGTTCGTCTCTTCATCAGGGTCTGCATATCCCTGTTCTACGAAGTCCCAAAGATCTTGAGACTTCAGCAGAGTCTTCATACGAATACTCCAGAATTCGTATCCTTCTCCCTTGAAGACTGGTATGAGTGGTTGTGCAGCACTCATCGAATTCCCGTTGCTGGCCATGGAACCTGGCTCTAGATGCCACAAATGTTGGGAACAGAAAGTGGAAAACAAGAGAAAGATAAAGAAAGCAATATGATAAAGATGGACTCAAAGGTGGATACTTTATTGACTGATATGTAGAGGTATTTATAGGCCTCTGAATAACAGAAACATAGCAACGGGAAGATACTCTTCAACAGAAAATCAAAAATATCCTAGCCACTAGCAAGATACGATACTCTACTAACTTGAAATGCTAAGAAATAGGAATAACAAAATAACAAACTATGACCAAGTCTAAATACTGATGTGTCAATGATGAATCAGCAACTTCATTCAACAGAACCAAACAAGCACTAAGAAATGAAGTGGTGATTGAGATCTCGAATCAACCACTCAAAAACCCTCGCCTCTCCAACTGCTGGAAAATCCAATAGAAGAGGCGGCGGACGAAATGATCGGTTGTGAGATCGTGCTGCTGCCGTTTCTTCTCCTTCCACGAAACGTACAACTTACTTATAACAACATACGCCGTCGTCAACCCAAAAAAGTTCAAAACCACCGCCACCACTATCATAATCACATGCCCTATCGTTTGCCTCTTCGAGTTAGGACTGATTATATCCTGGGAAGTCCCATAACTGATCATGATGGCCGTCAGCGACACCCACGTCGCGTACATGGCCACCGCCATGAAGAAAAAATTGGTGGACGGGAGGCCGGTGGTGATGAGGAAGATCGTGAGGAGAGATGAGATGAAGGCCGTGCTGTTGGAGCGAATCAAGCTTCTGTATACCTTGGGGTGATTGTGCGCCAGCACGGCCTCGCCGTGATCGTTAACACCGCCGGGGGGGTTCAGGGCCGCCTGGAACGCCATGGTGGCGATCAATACCACCACCACCATCGTGACGTCGGTCATCTTAGGAATAACATGGAAATATGATTCGTTTGATAAATTTTTCAAGATTCGTTTTATTTTTGTGTAGGTAGCTGTGTGTGGAGGGCTCTCGTTCAAGACTTGCAGCGCTGTTTTGCCCATCGAGTTTCGTGTTTGCCTCTCCACGGTTTTGTTATCCACCAAGTATTGTATAGTCTGAGATTTAATATTCAAGATTAGCCATTTGAACTAATTTTAATCGATTCATATCATAGTCGAATTGGAAAATTTCAACAAGATGATCCCAGGCAATAAATCTCATTCTGTACACCGTTATTTAGGAACATATATGTTAATTAGATTATTAAATGATGTGATGTAGAGTTGAAAAGGTGACTGGGTCTCAAAATTCCTACTTTTTGAGAATAACTTTTTCCATAAAAGAAAATAAGACATTTGAAGTGGGACAGCCCAAAGTGAGACGGAGGGAGTACAACTTAAATCGACTGTGTTACTAATTAATCAAATGATGACAAGAAAGGATAAGTAATAAGAGTTGAGATGTTACCTCAACTTGATTGCATCTGACGGCCAAATGCAAGAGTGTCTCGCCATCATCATCCTTTGCACACACAAGCTCTCCCAAATTCTCCACCAAAACCTTCAATGCCCTAAACTGGCCATGTTTCACACACAGGTGCAGCACAGTCTGTCCCCGATGCAGCCTCTCCATAGCAGGCAAACAACTCTCTTGAACGAGATGCTCGACTATCTCGACATGCCCGTTCATGGAGGCAACATGAACCGGGTTCATGCCTTGGTCGTCGCGCCACCAGCACATCTCCGGGGCAACTGATAGCAGTTTTGAGGCGATGATGACGTGCCCTTCTGCTGCTGCGATGTGGAGAGGCGATGATTTCTGGGAGTCTGGAATCCGAGCTAGACGTGGATTCATCCTCAACACCTCTTCAACGATGGCTGATTGTCCGTGCATTGCTGCTACGTGTAGAAGATTTCTTGAACATGCAAATGGGGCTTCATGAACAAGATATGGATCTTCTTGAACAAGTTGTTTAAGTGTTGTTAGATCCCCTTTTGATGCAGCATTGTAGAGTTTCTTTTCAACTACTTCTTTCGCCATTCTTCCCCACTACCTAACTATATATCGATGCCTTCCTTTTTCTTTCTTTCTCTAGTTTTTTCATATAAATTACACAAATGATGTATGTATATATAGTACACCACTCACGCTCTCTCTCTCTCTCACTCTCTCTCAAGAAAGCCGCCTGCAGGAAAAGTTTAAACAAAGAGTCAAAGACCTCTGTTATGACTGACCCAAGAAAAGTTATAATAGCTCCGTCCACAAAAAAGAAATATATATACTCCCTCCGTCCACAAAAAAGTGTCTCATTTGAGTGCCGACATAGGTATTAAGAAAACTGATAAAATTATTTTGAGTGGGGTAAAAGGTAGAGAGTAGGAGTAGTGCTAATTGCATTGGTTAAATAAATGGTTAGTTCAATAATGGCATAAATTGTAAATAAATTAAAAAATAAAGGGTATGAATATACAAAAAAGTAAACATGACACTTTTTTTGTGGAAAAAAAGGGCTAAGTAGGGCACTTTTTCATGGAAAGAGGGTTAAGTTCAATTGAGATTTTAAATATTTTTTAGATTTTGATATTAATGAACATATCAATAAATTCTTTGAACATAGTAATATAACTGATGAACATCCCACGTGGCGTGTTTATTAGATTCATTAGTTATATTGCTATGTTCTGAATTTCCTGTATAAGCTCTGTTTGTGTAGAACTCAACCCTATATATATATATATATATATATATATATATATACTAGGGAAGGGCTACGGTATAAATATTTTTTAACATATAAATTACGAACTAGTTAAAATGTATGAATTATATTTTATATGAATTCTTTGTACAAATATATGAATTGCAAAAAATAATTTTTTTGCTACCTATAAAATTCGAACACAGGATCATGAATTCATCTAACAAGATGATGAATCAACCGTGGATCTTGATGATCTAAGGGCTGAAAATAATTTATATTTTATATTTTAAGAGTGTTTTTATTTTAGCCCACCCCTATATATATATATATATATATATATATACACACACACAGAGAGAGAGAGAGAGAGAGAACAAATTCCATCGAGAATGCTATATATTGAGAGAAATGGAGAATGCCTACGAATAAAAATATTTTCTACAAATAAATCAATGTAATGTAACGTATGAACACGCGCGCATTTTTGTTTATGTTCGAATCCTGAAATGGGCGAGATTTTCACATATTAACTAGAAACATCTATTCATGAGTTATATTGGTTTATTCGTAAAATTTATTGATTTATTTGTTATTATCATTTCCTCGCAAAATAAAATAAAATTCTCCATGGAATTTTCAGCTCATTGAACATTCTCAAGGGAATATTTCACTCTCGATCTCTCTATATAGATAGAGTAATATGCATGTTCTCACATACATGCTACCAATATATACTACTTCCGACATAAAGTTTAAAATTAAGGTTGATCCAAATGAAGATTCTGCCCAATTTCCTACTTCTCAATTGCAAGATAATCCATGAGTCTATATATATTCAAAGCAGGCCGGCTTAATTTATTCCACAGAAAAGACAATGAAAACCCAGCCCCAAAAAAAAGTCTATTTTAGAGAATTAGTAAATATAGAGAAGAATGGGACCGGAGTAACAAACAAGTTGACATAAATTGCAGCTTGACTAGTTGCATGCAGAAGCTTCGTGGTCTTGCAAGCTCGTATTGTAGTAATCAATTGTACACGTTGTTGCATGGCCACAACCCCCCTCACCAGAATAAATATAAATACTTCTATTAATAAAACTAGTACCGTCATTCGTGCGATGCACGACGAAAATTGAAATTAATTGATATTTTTAAATAAATAAATATTTAATCCGTCTCAATTCAATAGGTCATGTTTCCTTATTCAAACGTCCCAATTCAATAGACCACTTTCAAAAATGAAAAATCAACACATAATAAACATCCTCATATAATTCATTATTTACACCAAATATCATTGTATTTTACACATAATTATCTTTTTATTATTTCTCTCTCCTATTTTATTATAAATTGTTCGTTTCTTAATATCCGTGTCCAAGGTTTGTGGCCTATTGAATCAGGATGAACGGAATATAAAAATTAAATAGAATCAAAATGTAAATAAATAAAAAATATATATTGTAATAAATAAAAAGTTGTATAAAGTAAATTTAAGGTGCACATTGAATAGATTTTTTTTCCATGAATCAAATATTACATTATTGACAAAAAAAAAATGAAAAAGGCAAGCGATAAACATGATAGAAGCAAAGAAAAAAATAATTAAAAAAATTGGTGAAAGAGATAGAGAAAAAAACTTATCTTTTATTATATAGATATATAGATTTAGATATCTCCACTTTTCGTCGTATTATTACTAATTTTTATTTGTTTATATTGTATATTTAATAAAAGAAAGTGGATAAGTCATATTTTAATTTTCATATATTTTTTGAATTGAATAGTGATATTTTATATGATAATTAGCTTAAATAATTTTAAATTAAAACTCAAATAAAATCCCCTCAAACTATTTAATGAGTATAAAATATACATTTGTCAGCACAAATGTATACTTATGTTAATATAAGAATTTACATTCATTCCATATAAAGTATTATATGTTTAAATACTAAACCATTAACATTAAATGCTAAATCATGAACACTAAATCCTCACTACTACAAAAGTTTACATACATAACAGTGAATAGATAACGGTTTTTTTCAAAAATCGTTATGTATGAGCGCACTTTTAGGAATAGATAACGGTTTTGCGAAAATCCGTTATCTATGTACTGTTGTCTAAATGCATAGATAACGGTTTGAACAAATGCGTTATGTTTTTGCGTTATCTATAAGTTGCATACATAACGGTATTACAAAACCGTTGTGCCACCGTTATCTATGACCATCTTTTATAACAGTAATTTACAACGGTTTTTGAACCGTTATGTATAAGAGTCATTTACAACGGTTTCTGAACCGTTATGTATGAGCGTCTCTAAAAACTGTTATGTATAATTTTTTTTATTAATTTTTTTAAAATAATTTTCTACATTCTTATATTATATTAAAAAATAACAAATAAATTATTTATCCTAAAATTTGAATTTATTCCTAGATATAGACTTTGAAAAATAAAAATTCATAACATTTTTTTATTTTATCAACACTTATATAAAATGTAAATTAAAAATCTAAATTAGAAATCTAAATACCAAAAATTGAATATTAAAAGTGAAAAAAAAAATTAGGAAATTTAGAAATTAACCCCTCCTCCCAAACTAGAAGCCCTAGTTCTCTCGACTCTCTCTCTCCCCTCTCGACTCCGCCGCCGGCGCCGCTGCCCCGAGCCAGCCCGTCGCCGCCCACCCTTGTCGCGCTGCGTCGCGCCGCTGCCGCCCACCCTCGCTACATCTCATCTCCTCCCCAAATCTCTCTCTCACTTCGCGATCTCTCCCTCTTTGAGAGATAGTCGCCGCCGCTGCCGAGGCAAGTTCCGGCCATAGAAGCACGCCCCCCCTCTGTCCTCCCCGGCCGCAGCAACGTCAGCCACCAAGCTCGTCGCACTTCCCTCGTCTCCCTCTTAATCTCCTCTCTCTCTGACTCAAATGCACGCACACCATACCGCGCCTGAAATCCTAGATCTATAATCTACAGCCACCTCCCTGTCGATTCCCGTCTACCGCACGGCGGGAAGGCCGCCGCCTCCGAGCTCAGCCCAAAGCCCCCTCTGCTCTCCATACTCCGGCGACAACAGCGACTCCTTGCCGCCGCCGTGCCCTAGCTTCAATCCGCCGCTGAACTCCCTCTTCCGTGCCCTAGCTTCAATCCGCCGCTTCAATCTATACTACTTTGGGTGAATGAAGAAGCTAACTCTTGCTCACCGTGCAGGTATGAATATATCGAGAATCACCTATTGGGTTCGCCTCAATATACAATTCACAGTATAGCTCCTTACCAGTCAAAAGACATTGAGAAAGCAGAGGAGCTAACTTTTGGAGGGAGCACTCTAGGAAATAGCAATAGTGAAAACTGCATCCAATCGTTCTTGCTACTCTTTGTAAGTCAAAATTATTCATTCTCAATGATAGGTACTTTGTTGAACTGAATTTGAGATTGAGAGTGAAACTAGAGTGATGTAATGTTCAAAGTATTTTCTGCTGCAGCTTTTTATCTACCACAAGTAAGTTAATCTGAATTCTACATATACATACTACGATTAAGTATGTACTTCTTTGTTTTGGGCGACAGATTAATGATCATTTGCCTGCGGTTTATCTGTGCAAGTGAGTTCATTTGCTCAGGTGCTTGACACAACTGCGATGCTCAGTGTTGTTCCCCCAAGATACAAGTGGACTGGTGGAGAGATTGGTTTCTCCACAGCTATTGGCAAGCAAGATACAAGAGCCTTCCATTGTAAGTCTTGAATTTCTTTATTATCATTTCAACCAAGTGAATTGGCTTGAGTATGTCTTTTTAATTAAGAATAAGCTAATCACTCATCTTAACTACACATGTATTTACTGTAATTGGCTATCTATGAGTAGAACTAGGAAGACTCTAATCCTTAGTAATTAATATAAGTTATGCTTATCGTGCATTTACTTCTTAGCATGAACTTGTTAGAGAACGACTCTGATGCTGAGGTAAGCCACGAAATTATGGCTATGAACTATGCAGGTACCACTTCACCATTGTTAGAAATGTTATTTTTTCATTTGAGTATTTGTAATAATTTTTATTCATCATGACACATTTAAGAAGACAATCTATGGTATCATTTTGGCAATACTGTTCTGAAGAGTATCTTTCTTGATCTGTGCTGTTAGTAATTTAGTATTCTATTTTGTAGTTGGCAACTGATCCTACTTGATAGTATGGTAAATAATGTGAACAAATCTCATCCACTTCGATGTATTAAACTACTTTTGTGGTTATCACTTACAAGTTATGTCAAACTAGCAAATATCCAGCTCAACTGCCGACTCTCCTTTGCCAGCAGGTTAAAATAGGCATGAACTTTTTTTTTTCTTTAAGTTGCAGTTGGGTTTTGTACGAGACTGTGTGGAGAAGGCTAGGGTATCTACCTTTCTGGATCTTGACTATTGCAATTTTATGCTTTTACAGGTTGAGGTGGCTGTAGTGTTGGTGCTTAAAAATGGAGAATTCCGGAGCGGTGGAGGGAATCGAATACTGGCTGCAGTGGCAGGTACTGCTTTGCGCCTTCGCCTTTATCGCCATGGCTTACTTGCTCTACGAGACTGTTGCTGCCTTCGGATTCTTCGTCTTCTTTTTCTACACTCAGTCAGTAACTCCTCTCTCTCTCTGCCTCCCTCACACACACACACACTTGAATTTTAACTCAAAATTGCATGATTGTTATCCAGGTGGACGTTTGCACTGGTGGTAGTATACTTTGCGGTTCGTACATCTCTTCTTTGATTGCATTTGTAGTGTAAATTTGAGTTGTAGGGTTTGAGCTTTTTCTGTTGCAGATTGCTACTGTGGTCTCGATTCGGGGATGTAGGAGGAAACCCATTCAGACTGGGGAGAAGGATAATTTACTGAAAAAAGGACACGTAAGAGAAGCTTGGATTTCTAGAAAATCTACTGCAAATCATCTATCAGGTTAGTTATCCCATTCAACATGGCCCATGTTTTTGCATCTCTGCTCTACTAGCGTTCCATAAGCTACAACTTGATGTGGAAAATAGCTGTTTGTTCTTAAATTTAAGAGTAGCTTAGAGAATTACCCACGGCCAATGGCTGATGGCTTTCCCAATTTCTCGAGAATACTAATGGAAGTGTTAATCACAAATGTTTATTTGGCATGATACATTGCATACTCTGTTATTTCTTTTTCTGATACAATTGCTTTATTGCAATGACTTAACTGCTGGTTTATCATGAGATCGATGGTTTCCACATAACCTGATTTATATATGTTGTCGTTAACACTGGGTAACTAATTAGTTTCACAGTTATTGTTGCAGTTTTAACTGGCTCACTGTGAGTAATTTCTGTTAATCCATTCTTTGAGGAGACAAGGTTTTTTTTTTTTCTTAACATGATTTCGTGCGAGTCGAGCTCTTTCCTCAGTGCCTATACCACATTATATTTTGAATCTCTTATTCTTATTCAATTATGTAAAATAATTCTGAGCAAAAATACGGATCTTCAAGATATAGAGTGTGGTGACTAAGAAAGAATCGTTTACTTAAGCTTTTCATGAAACTACAGGCCAAATAAATACATTTAAAACTTTTTGTAATTGTTCAAAGGATTTATTGTTGCTTAGTGTGAAACTGTTTCGATTGTTCAAAGGATTTATTGTTGCTTAGTGAACATTGAGATCTTGAAGATTACTTATGTAACTCACATGTTGCCGGATTTTTTTAATTCTCCAGTTCATTATTGTGATTGAGTTTATCATCTTGGCGGATCAAGTAGATGGGAGTCGATGAGCTATGAGGACTACTACAAACGAGAAGGCTGAAGCAGAGAACGTCGTTTCAAATGTCTAGCAAGTTGCGCGCATTTGTAATATTTTTTAATTAAACATCTAGCTAAATAGAATATATGTGAAGTTTTCATTATATTTGGATGATAATGTATGAATATTTTGGATGATATATAATATTGTTATTGTTGATTTTATCATTTTGTCGTTTTATAAAAATTGCAAAATATACTACAATTATATAAAGTGCAAAAAAACTGTTATAAAAGGTGCAAAAACCGTTATGTATAAGCATTATAGATAACGGTTTCATACCGTTATGTATAGAAAAAAAACTGTTAACTATGATAGGAAAAAAAACAAAAAAAATACAAAACATAACGGAAAAATCTTCATACATAACGGTATAAACCGTTATGTATAATCATTATAGATAACGGTTTCATACCGTTATGTATAGAAAAAAAACTGTTAACTATGATAGGAAAAAAAATAAAAAAAATACAAAACATAACGGAAAAATCCTCATACATAACGGTATAAACCGTTATGTATAATCATTATAGATAACGGTTTCATACCGTTATGTATGAGCGTCTCGTACTGTTATCTATTCTCACATACATAACGGTTTTTAAACCGTTGTCTATGATACGTATCATAGATAACACTACTATACACAACAGTTTTTTTGCTCATAGATAACGGATAAAATCCGTTATCTATGAGCGTTTTTCTAGTAGTGCCTAAACCCTGATTATTTACTTTTAATAAGCATAATATATACATTTGTTTTCACAAATGTATACTTATGTTAATATAAGTATAAAATATACATTTGTTAGCACAAATGTAGACTTATGTTAATATAAGTATTTGTTTTCATTCAATATAAGTATTTCATTTTTCTACGTAATTTTTACTTTCATTGAAAATAAGTACTCCCTCCGTCCCTGAAATGGCTTCCTCTTTGGGGACGGCACGGGTTTTAATAAAAAGTTGTAAAGTGTATTGATAGTGGATAAAAAGTAATATAATTATTATTGGAAGTTGTGAAAAGTGTTATAATTAGTATTGGGAGTGGTGAAAAGTGAAAAGTAAGAATAAATAAAGTATTATTATAGTGGTGGGGTAGGTTTCCAAAAATGGAAAGAAAGAAAGAGGAAGTTATTTGGGGGACGTCCCAAAATGGAAAAAGAGGAAGTTATTTTAGGGACGGAGGGAGTATTACTTTTCCTATTACTAATTAATAAGTGCAAATTCTAAGAAATTTGAAATTTAATTTAATAAATAAATTTTACATTTCATAATACAAATATTTACTTTCAATCAGTATAATATACACATTTGTTGGCACATGCATGTATCTATTCATATTAATATAAGGATTTAATTTCATTTAATATAAAATATTATATTTTCTAAACTCTAAACACTAAATTCTAAACCCTAAACCTTGAGAACTGGGCCCTAAACACTTAATTGATTGAGTTTAGAATATTAAATAAATCACTATTTTCATACATTATAAGTATTACATTTTCTGACACGATGTTTACTTTCATTGAAAATAAGTAGTACTTTCCATATTATTAATTAAAAAGTAAAAAATATTAAGAAATTTTAAATTTAATTTAATGGAACAAAATTTCAAAAAAATTACATTTGTGCATATCAATAATTACTTTTTATTATAATATAATATTTACTTCATCAAATAAATAAAAATACAAATTCTCATTCATAAAAGTAATAATTGTTCTAAACAAATATAATAATTTCAAATATTACATTTATGCATATCAATACTGAAAAAGTTTAGTGCTCCAAATTACCACAAGTAACACTGTGTAATTCGTAAGAGTAATGTTGATAGGAATGTTAACAACAAAATATTACTAACATTGAAACCAACATGCAGCGGAAATTAAAGAACACACAGGAATACTTTTTCACGGGTTATATAAATACAACCCGTGAGTGCCTCATGGCTAAATTCACTATGATCATCAACAATACAAAGTACAAATTCAGATCTCTCTGGTAATCTATCTTTACAGATTGGCTACCTAAGATAAATCTACCTATCTAGAATCTGCACTAAAGTGTTGAATCAACACAGAAAACCAAAACAGTCGAATAACAAATGTTACTCGAACAAAGCAGTCTGCTACGCTCCAATGTCCTCGATCTTCAACCCTTACCCTTGACCTCTCGTCAATACAGAGTAAGCCTTTACAGATTGGCTGCCTAAGACTCCTCCGTCAAAGCAAGGTTTGAAGAACTGGTGTCATGTTTGCAGCAAGACAAAATGACGAGTTGGTTGTGAGCGAATGTTAGGTCGATGAAAACGCACTCCCAAAACGTAAGGATGAATGAGGCTTCTTGCCGTTTTTATAGACCTTCATGTCGTGGTTAGTTTCCTCCACTTTCCACTTCCAGAAGCTTCCTATAACCGCCGCAATCCACCTCCAAAAACTGCCAGTCGACCAGTCTGGAATGTTGGTTGAGAGATCATGGGTCCTGAAAAATAGGAACTAACAGCCCACTACTTTGGACCATGATAAACCACCTTTCCACTTATTAAAAACGTGGTCAACAAGCATAAAATACTTATTCCACAACCAAATAATAATAAAACGTGAAAGGAAGGTAAAGATTAAATATATACAATTACCAATGGAGAGTCAAAGTATGGAGTCAAGGCAGACTCCGGAATGTTGGTTGAAACCCAGAAATGTTGACACCATGAATGTTATCAACATTCCACCCAACATTAAAAACACGAATGTTATCAACATTGGTCCCAACATTGTCGGAGTCAACATTGACTCTAACAATCTCCCCCTTAATCTTTTCCTTCCTGCAACAAAAACACAAACAAAGAAAAAACTATATACAGAAAAGAATTCTATGTTACAGGTTTTCAGATCAAGAAATAGTTAGAAACTTCCCCTTAATCAAACAAAAGGTGAACCTCAAAAACAGTCCAGAAGAGATGTTGGAACAACACTCCCCTTGAAACAAACAAGAGGTAAACCTCAAAATAATCCAGAAGGATTGTTGGTACAACATTCCCTTTGGATAAAAAACGAGAGAGTTTGGAACTCCCCCTAAATCACACAAGAGGTAAACCTCAAAATAGTTCAGAAAAGACGTTGGAACAACACTCCCCCTGAAACAAACAAGAGGTGACAACCTCAACACAGTCCAGAGAGAATGTTGGAACAACAATCCCTTTGGAACAAACATGAGAGAGTTTGAGACTCCCCCCAAATTCAGCAACACTGAAACTTACAAAACAAATGTCAGTGAAACACAACAAGTATTGAACTTCGAATCTCCCCCTCAACCTTATGAAGGTCGACCGAAGGCCAAGACCTTCATGTGTGATGTTGGAATCTGGGAATTCAAAAGCTCAACACAAAACACATATACTAACAGTATATCAAAAACAAGGAAATGTTGGAACGACAACATAACCAAGAACCAAGATAACATTTAACAATATTACCAAAAAGGTGCTCATGCACCACAAACATCCAGGGTGTGAAAACACCACTCCACAACATCAAACTTCAGCATATCAACACCATCTGCATCAGCACAGGCATCAACATCAGTTGATCAGTAAAACAGAAACTACTTGATGTGAACCTCGCCGGTAACCTCTTGAACTTCACCGGAATGAACAAATAAATACGCGCGGAAGACTTGAAACGAGAAATAAAATAAAGATAAAGGGTGGAAGTTTGTCCCAAAACCCCTGACCTAATCTACGAAGTTTCCTAGAGAACGGATCTCTAGACCCCAACGATGTGATCGGTACAGCAACTCGAAGACGTTGAATGACACACGACGAGGGATGATGAACTCACCGATACGCCGATAAGTTGAATTTGCTTGGGCAAAATTCAGAAAGAACTCGTGGTTCTCAAGAGAGATTAACTCACAAATATCATATATCAAAATTAGTTTTGTTTTTCGTTCACATGTAGCCATATATATAGGAAAACTAAAACCATAATTTAAAGAAGGAAATAACGTAAAAACAAGGAAACTTAAAAACAAGGAAACAAAAGAAACTTGATCAGCAAGCTAAAATAACCCTAGCGAGAAATCCAGCTCTGTACGCTCTGCTCTGCACGTCCGCTCTGCTTTGTTCTGGAAGTTCGCTCTGTCGGAACGATTCCTCTGCTCTGGCAAAGCCGAGGTCCCTCTGTCGGGACGATTCCTCTGCTCGGATCCGCTGCTCTGCTCGGTTCCGCTGCTCTGGGCTTTTTGATTTCTCTGGCGAGTGCATGACTTCGCTGCTCTGGCCTTTTTTATTTCTCTGGCGAGTGCATGACTTCGCTGCTCTGGCCTTTTGATTTCTCTGGCGATTGCATGACTTCGCTGCTCTGGCCTTTTGATTTCTCTGCTCTGGCCTTTTGATTTCAATGTTGCAATTGATCGTTCATTATTTAGAGTTAAATTAAAAACGTTATGATCGAAACATTGAAGTGTGGCTAATTAAGCCGACAGATTCCACGAATTTGAACCACATCAATTCGACAATTTAATTATTGTAATGGCCCATCATATTCTACAATTAATTTCATTATTATTTTATAATGCCATCAAGTAGATATGGATATTCTTGCATCACTACACTACACACACGCCCACACAAACACGTCCACTTTACACGCAAATTAATTCCTCCAACATCAAATAAATTTTCCCACCACATTTCCTTTATTTCCAACAAATACATCCCAAAGACAAGAACAATTATATATTTAACTGTCTCTTTCCTAAACTCGAGATTTCACGAAACACGTCTCCGACGCCCACAATCCCACTCCGACGCGCCTCAGCCACCGGATCAGCAGCCTGAGAATATTCCCGACGAGCAAAACCACCATCACGCCGCTCCAAACACTGATCCCAGTCCTGATAACCTGGCTGAGCGACTTCCTATCAAACCTCGGAGTCACCACCATGATCGAAGCTCCATAGGTGACGCCGACGGCCGTCACCGACACCCACATTATCGCCATGAGGGCCCACATGAAGAATCTGTACTTGAACGGCAAACCGCTGATCAACAGCAATATCGTGCTGAGCGACGTCACGAACGCCACCGTGTTGGAGCGTATGAAGTTCTTGTATATCTTAGGGTTGTTGTAGGCCATCACGGCCTCCCCGGCCCTGTGCGGCGGCGTGTCGTCCTGCCACACGCCGCCGGCGGGGCTGACGGCGGCCTGGAAGGCCATGGTGGCGATGAGGATCGCCACCACCATTATGGAGTCGCGCTTCTTGGTGAGCCACTCCACCGGTGGGGTTTGGGAGGGTTGGTTGGTGGATCGAGATTTGAGGATTTCTTTGATTTTTGTGGTTGTTTTGTCGGATCCTGCGGAGTGGGAAATGATCTGCTTCAGGAGTTTTAGTGGCGTCTGCCCTTTGGAGTTCTTGGATTTCTTGTCTATTTTGGTGCTCTCCACCAAGTATCGAATCATCTGTCAATATAATTGATGGTAATTTTACAAGTTTAATTGCTAGTTGCATCTTGTAGCAAAACATATATAGTTGAAATAAGTAAAGGGAGGTGTGATAGAGTAGGATTAGATATACTATTTGGATTAATTTATTGAAGACTTTGTAATGTAGAATAAATTGAAAATGATGATAGAGTAGGATTAGATATACAATTTGGATTAATTTATTGAAGACTTTGTAGGATAAATTGAAAATGATTTTAGGGAGGGTATGTTTGAAATTTTGCATTCTGGATTAAGATGGTTGAATAATTAATTTAACTTTGACGTGATAAATAATCATCAAATTAAATTATTAGAGTGCAGGTCATTCATCACCGATTGAATCATGCAACCAAATATTTAACTAAAGTGAATTGTTCTATCAAGTTTTATCACTCAAACCATCGAAGAAACTATTGAATTGAAATAATTAAGAGAAACTAACAACCAAATCAAGAACTGAGTGTTCGTCGATTTTTCGTTTTTAGCTTCTTTTTTGTTTTAATTTTTAATTTTACCAATAAAGATAATAATTATATATTTAATAATCCATACTAATCAACATCTCAACAATTTTGATTCACAATTAGGGAAGAAGTTAGGGATTCAAATTTAGGGATTGGGATAATTTGTTGAATTAAAATTTGATTATTATGAGAGTCAAAGTTTTCAAATTTGGTCTAAAAAGCTGTGTCTAAACAAGCGTTTTATTGATGGTTTTGCATGCTTTTCCCATGCCACACAATAATAAAACGCAATAGGAGTAAATTTACCTACTTCTTTCATATATACTCCGACCAAATTCAAAAAACAAAACCGTTTTAACCGAAATATATATATGTTCAGCTCGGTTCGATAATTGATTATTTTCCTTTCCTTTTTTTGGATTATTTGTCACCCCTATATATGTATGTATATAACTTGATATTAATTTGTGGACATGAAGAATATAGATATAATATTGCATACTTTTTTATCTAACCTATGTCTCTTATGCATATCACTATGTAAAGTTCGCAAAAGACTTGGTCTTAATTTTTTATCTAACCTATGCCTCTTATGCCTATCACTATATAAAAATATAAAGTTAGCAAAATGACTTGTTCTTACCTCAACTTGTCTGAATCTAACAGCCAAATGCAACACTGTCTCTCCATCATCATCCTCTGCACACACAAACTCTCCCAACTTCTCCACCAAAACCTTCAACGCCCAAAGCTGACGATGCTTCACGCACAAATGCAGCACCGTCTCTCCGCGATCCAACCTCTCCATAGCAGCAAACCCATCCTCCTCAACAAGCTTCTCTAGCACCTCGACACGGCCGTTCATGGCTGCCACGTGGATAGGGTTCATGCCGCGGCTGTCACGCGACCAGCACATGTTTGGGGCTTCCGACAGCAACGCTGAGGCGATTTCTACGTACCCTTTTGCTGCTGCGATGTGAAGAGGCGACGATTTCTGGGAGTCCAATTCCTCAGCTAGCTGTGGATTATTGCTCAAGATTTGTTCTACGATATTGAGATTTCTTTGCAGTGTTGCTATGTGAAGAGGAGATTTGTGAGTGCATGAAAATGAGATTTTATTGAGAAGAAATGGATCTTGTTGGAGCAGTTGTTGAAATACTGTTGCATTCCCTTCTGCTGCGGCGTCGTAAAGCTTCTTCTCCTCTGATTTCATAGGCGTTTCTTCCATCTCTTTTGATGTTTTTTTTTTTTCACACACAACACACACTATATACACAGGTTTGCTTAATTAGCAATTAAGTATTGTGGAATATATTTAATGAAGTCTTCTCCAGAAAGGTTTTATCTAGAGAATTTGGTAAGTATTTTTTTTCGTGCATTGCGTCAACTTTCACGCAGTATTACGTTTCTAATCTAATTTTTAGATATTATGATAATGAGTTAGGTTAATTGAGAGACAGATTTTGATGAGCCAAGTCAATGTTTTTTTCGAGGTTTCTTTGGTTGTATCTCTGTTTAATTAATTTCCGTTGAAAAATCAAAATTGATTCATATAAGCTAGTAATCTTCTGTAGGTATAACTGGCCAGTTGCATCTACTTCATTATTGTCCGTATAGAGGAATAATGTTAAAGAATATGTGCAATTATCGGGACATATATTTGTCTTTAATTTTAGTATTGTAAACACAAATTTTGTATTGTATTCAATTTAATGAAATACAAAAAATGTGTACAAATCCAAAATATATGGATTGAGGTGAGTTTGTTGCGGGTTGCGAATCTCTACTTGATCCTCTGATTATCCTCTTCGAAGTTTTATATTTAATTTATAATTTCCACATGGCACAATTTAATTGGCCATAAATTTTAATTGCCTACAAGTAATTAAAAAGTATGTGATATTCTCATTTTGTTAGGGATAATTAGGGTGTATAATATAAGTATGACATTCTATAATTGTTTGCTTCAAAATAAAAAGTTGTTTATTAAGCAATGACCCATTATGTATTATTCGAATCTTTGAGATTATGTATATATACCACATCTTAGATGGACACGTAATAAAAAATTTAATTATATTATTTGTTAAAATTTTAATAGATTATATTACTAAAATTTCACCCTCCCTCTCTTACCATAAAGTAGTAATAAAATAAATTAAATACTCTTTTACTTTAATTTATTTATAAAGATAGTAAACTTAGTAATTAATATAATACCTTTAAATTAGTAATTTAGAATGTAGTAATACAATTAACTAAAGATAATATTAATACATTGTACAATACTCCTTCCATCCTGAAGAAATAATCTTATGAGAGAGCAACACAGGTTTAATTCAGAGTTGAGTAAACTGAAAGGATCTAATATTATTCTGAAATCCAAATAATTAAAAACTTTCAAAGAACTAAAAAATGTATGGGTCGGCCCAGACTGCATTCAGCTTCTCTTGGACTTAAGGCCCACAAAAATAGAACACTTATATTTAACATCAAATTACTAATTAAATAATTATATACTCCCTTCGTCCTTAAAATAACTTCCTCTTTTTTCTTTTTGGGATGTCCCCCAAATAACTTACTCTTTTCTTCTTTTCATTTTTGGACAACTACCCCACCACTAATAATATTTTATTTATTCTTACTTTTCACTACTCTCAATACTAATTATAACACTTTTTCACAACCTCCAATAATAATCATAAAACTTTTTCTCCACTATCAATACACTTTACAACTTTTCCTTAAAACTCGTGCCGTCCCCAAAGAAGAAGCTATTTCAGGGACGGAGGGAGTATATGTATAATCGTCTTTTAATTTTCTGCTTATAGCCAAATGGTGATCTTTATCATCTTCAAGCAACTAAAGTTGGTACTAATTGGTATGCTCCAAGCTTCCAACATATACACATTGGCTTTTTTACCATCAGGGTGCGTTTTCTTTTATTGTAAATTTATAATGTGAAAAAGAGGATAAACAAAATTTTAACATTTAAATCTTTAGTTTCTTTTTCTTTTTTTTTCATTTTCTACAAAATAGAATTTGACACTTACTCATTTATCATTTTCACTATACCTCCATTTTTGGCGTGACCTGGCTCGTCGAAATCTGATCTAAACAATAATGTATATATGCGTGCATATTTCAACAATAGGGTCTCCCCATTCTCATCAACTGCATCCATAAGTGCAATGTCGTAACTCGTAAGCTGGTGTTCGCTATTATTTTCACCACGCCGCAAGTGTACGGTGTAGTTGCAATATAAGGGAAGCAAGGTCGTATTCCACAAGGATTGGTGAATTTAAACTTCTAAATATTATTAATAAGTTGTTTTCAATCTATTTAGACAACCAAAGTTCAAGAGGTATTGATAACTAAAACAAAACTAAATAAAGCAAGAAAAGTAAATAACAATAACATAAACTTAGTGAATAAATTGGGGAATGACTTGAATGAAAGTTATCCTAGGGACTAGATTTCGATAGATCGTAATGAACTTCAATCTAAATCAATTTAAATCTTGATATGGCCTACTTATCTAGGGCGATCTCCCCACTAGTTTTAGCCCCCTCCCGGACGACTAAAACAGTAGATTACGGGTCATAATTGCCGTCCCCGGTCAATTTCTAACCTATAACTCCCAAGAGCACAAAGGATCAACAAGCCCTCACCCAACTCTCAACCTCCCGGTTTATTGAGATGATATGTATCAAACTCCTAATCTATTGTAATTATCCTCTCCCGATTCAAATCACAAATTAGAAATGCACAAAAGGTGGCCAACCAATCATACAAGAGATAAATCTAGGACTTGAAAAGATAACAATAAGCACAATCAAGATATATATTGAACAAAGAAATCAATTCATTACAAATCCATCTAATCTAATCCCTAAGATAAGAGATTTTAGCCAAGCATATTCATAATAAAAGCAAATCTCAAGTCATAAGAAAACATAAATAAAGATATAGAGAGATAGAGATTCATAGACAAATCCTATAATCTTGATCTTCAATCATGTAGTCTTGATGAGCTCCTTTCCAAGTCTTCCCCTTCTTTATTTGATTTTGGTGTTGTTTTTGTGTGTGGAAGAGAGAAAAAATGGTAGAGAATGGAGGCTAGGGTTTGGGATTGGAGAGTTGGGGAAGATGAAGTGGGTGTGTGTGGTGAATGAATGGGGAAAGGAAGAGAAAAATGGAGTTTTGAGGCTAAAATCGCGTTTGGGGTCCATTTGGGGGAGCCCCGCCCTTTTCCCGCGGTCACGGCCCGCGTCCGCGGCCTTCAAACGTGGGGGATGCTCAGGGGACCCGCGGTCCCGCCCCGCGGCCGCGGGTGGTGACCGCGGGTGTCTCCTGAGTCGGGGGCAGCTGACCCGCGGTCCCACCCCGCGGCCGCGGGTGGTGACCGCGGGCTACTGGGCGTTATGCACAGTCCGCTCGTTTTGCTCCGTTCTCCCTCGTCCGGACTCGGATTTGATCGCCGTTTGCGCTCACGGATTCCTCTCGAGACGTACTTCAATATAATATCTTCAAAATCCTCCAATTAATCCTTGATTTTTCCTGAAATTACTCCAAAACTACACAAGACATCAAATCTTCATAAAACTCAACATTATGGTACAAACACGCATTGGCAAGCAAAATATGAAGGGAAATGACAACAAATCATGTGGAATTGAGGTACGAAAACCATGTTTGTCAACCCCCCCCAAACTTAAAGCGTTGTTTGTCCCCAAACAACAAAGAGAAGAGAAATAAAAGATAACAAACATGTGAGAATGAATTGGTGTCATTTCAAGGGCTTCAACAATTTCAAAAATCTTTCAAAAGTGTATCACAAGTAGAAATGCATTCCAAAAAATCACAAGTGATGAAGAGTTCAATATTATGGCCTCCAAGCTTGAATCCTCACAAATGTGGATGTTTCAATGATGCACTCAACTCTCAAGTGTTTAGATTGGACGTGTTTGCACTCAAATTGAAACAATGTATACAATCTACCATAAGCTTGCCATTTATCCTAACTCTCTATACTTCAATGTGTTATAAATAATGATCAACAAGGGCTTTCATTGGGTTGTAATGAGGGCTCTTTGGTGAGGTGAGGTGTTTTTAGGCAAAGTGACTCATCCCACGATCAAATAATCATAATGAACAAATCGACTTTACTATTTCTCTTATCAATCAAAAACCAAAATCCCTACATTTCATCTTTTCATCCTTAGTGATATCTATCATGGCTATGATTCAAAAGGCAAATCACTCCCCTTTATGCTCTTTTATTCACATTCATTTTCATTTCTTTTTCTTTTTGAGCTCATAGGGGATTAGTGATTTTCACACAATCAAAGCTTGATAAGCAATTTCAATCATTTCCCAAACTTTTTTCTTCATCAAAGCAACCACTAACACTCTAAGTTCTACCCCTTTATCATTGGTTCATTCAAAGAAAGGCTACAAGGCACAAAAGGGGTAAACTAGGATCATATGAGAATTTGGCACAATTGGGGTCAAGTGGCTAACAAAGATGGCCTTAAATCACTTCAATATTAACAACACATCTACTTTTATTTTCAAGAGAGGACTCATGGCAAGTTCTAGAGACCAACATACATGCTCAATCGATTTACACTCAAGAACAAAATGAGATTGTGATAATATGACAATCAATGGCTCAAATCTTACAAGCTCATTATCAAGTTCTTGGAGGCAAAACATTTAACTCACTTGTCACAAGTTCAAACTCTTCATGCATAATCCACAAGTGATACACACAATTTCTTTTCAAAAGCAACATTCATATCATAAGCCCAACACACATTTCATCCAACTCATGTTTTTCAACAATCAAGCTCAAAAACAAAAGACAAGGAAAAGCTCAAAAACAGAGACAAAATCTCATTATTCGAAAACTAAACTAACTAAATAAATAAACAACGGATAAACGAGATAAGTAACCCATCTTCACCCTCCCCCCAAACTTATTTCACACAAAGGAGAAATAAGTTTGGATGAAGGAGAAAATGGTTACTTGTCTCGTACTCACAAACGAGGTGGAGGCTTAGGTGGTGGCCATTTCTCATCAAATTTGCATGCTCCATCCACCGCGACCCAAAAATATGGTGGCTTTGCAATTCTTGAGACATCCCGGGCGTCATGGTAATCTCGTTCACCATCTAGAGTACCACCACACTCAAACAATTCCTTATTAGACAAATCAAAGTGAAAATCAAAAGATGAAGATAAATAAAAGTGAAAGAAGCAAGCCTTCATAGAATCGCCTGTGGCGAGGTAAGGATCGACAAAATTTTTGACTTTGCTTTCTTTAAAGCTTGTGAAATCTTCATCTTTTTGAAATTGTAGAGGTTGTGTCGGAAAAGTTGGGCTCTCGACTTCAAGGGGTTTGGAGAATTGATCCTCATCTTCTTCATACTCTTCTTCAACTTCTTGAGGCTCTTCACTTAGCATTGGCATTGGTTCCTCATACAAGGTTCCATTTTGAAGGCTAATGGCCATGCACAAATCATCAATTCGCTTTTGATTTTCCATAGTGGTAGCCAAAGACCTTCTTTGCTCTTCTAGCATAACCTCCGATTTTGCTAGACTTTTTTCTATCCAAGCTTGTGTAGCTATGAAGCATTGAAGGAGATCGTCTTTTGAATTTGATTTCTCCTCTTGATAGTATTGATTTCCCCCTTGGAAGCCTTCTTGAGTGGAATAAGAAATTTCATAATTCCAACTATTGAAATGGTCCTCATACTCCAATGGTGATTGCCACTCCATGGCATTGCACCCCATGTCATAATACCCACCATAAGAAGGTGTTGGTTGGAAGGCTTTTTGGATCAATGGTTGCCTACAATTTCTTTTGGCTTCTAAAACTCGCAACTTAAGTTGCATCAACGCCAATTGTAGTTGGAGTTGCTCAACCAACTCATTCCTTCCATCATCCATTTAATTTCTTTTTGGTGCCACTTCTTCGGTTGTGCGGCAATTTTCTCTAGCAAAAGTAAATAAACATATAAATAAACAAACATAAAAACAATATCTAAATTAGATAAAAACAACTTTTCACAATATCAAAAGTAAAAACTCAACCAATCCCCGGCAACGGCGCCAAAAACTTGTTCGCTATTATTTTCACCACGCCGCAAGTGTACGGTGTAGTTGCAATATAAGGGAAGCAAGGTCGTATTCCACAAGGATTGGTGAATTTAAACTTCTAAATATTATTAATAAGTTGTTTTCAATCTATTTAGACAACCAAAGTTCAAGAGGTATTGATAACTAAAACAAAACTAAATAAAGCAAGAAAAGTAAATAACAATAACATAAACTTAGTGAATAAATTGGGGAATGACTTGAATGAAAGTTATCCTAGGGACTAGATTTCGATAGATCGTAATGAACTTCAATCTAAATCAATTTAAATCTTGATATGGCCTACTTATCTAGGGCGATCTCCCCACTAGTTTTAGCCCCCTCCCGGACGACTAAAACAGTAGATTACGGGTCATAATTGCCGTCCCCGGTCAATTTCTAACCTATAACTCCCAAGAGCACAAAGGATCAACAAGCCCTCACCCAACTCTCAACCTCCCGGTTTATTGAGATGATATGTATCAAACTCCTAATCTATTGTAATTATCCTCTCCCGATTCAAATCACAAATTAGAAATGCACAAAAGGTGGCCAACCAATCATACAAGAGATAAATCTAGGACTTGAAAAGATAACAATAAGCACAATCAAGATATATATTGAACAAAGAAATCAATTCATTACAAATCCATCTAATCTAATCCCTAAGATAAGAGATTTTAGCCAAGCATATTCATAATAAAAGCAAATCTCAAGTCATAAGAAAACATAAATAAAGATATAGAGAGATAGAGATTCATAGACAAATCCTATAATCTTGATCTTCAATCATGTAGTCTTGATGAGCTCCTTTCCAAGTCTTCCCCTTCTTTATTTGATTTTGGTGTTGTTTTTGTGTGTGGAAGAGAGAAAAAATGGTAGAGAATGGAGGCTAGGGTTTGGGATTGGAGAGTTGGGGAAGATGAAGTGGGTGTGTGTGGTGAATGAATGGGGAAAGGAAGAGAAAAATGGAGTTTTGAGGCTAAAATCGCGTTTGGGGTCCATTTGGGGGAGCCCCGCCCTTTTCCCGCGGTCACGGCCCGCGTCCGCGGCCTTCAAACGTGGGGGATGCTCAGGGGACCCGCGGTCCCGCCCCGCGGCCGCGGGTGGTGACCGCGGGTGTCTCCTGAGTCGGGGGCAGCTGACCCGCGGTCCCACCCCGCGGCCGCGGGTGGTGACCGCGGGCTACTGGGCGTTATGCGCAGTCCGCTCGTTTTGCTCCGTTCTCCCTCGTCCGGACTCGGATTTGATCGCCGTTTGCGCTCACGGATTCCTCTCGAGACGTACTTCAATATAATATCTTCAAAATCCTCCAATTAATCTTTGATTTTTCCTGAAATTACTCCAAAACTACACCAAGACATCAAATCTTCATAAAACTCAACATTATGGTACAAACACGCATTGGCAAGCAAAATATGAAGGGAAATGACAACAAATCATGTGGAATTGAGGTACGAAAACCATGTTTGTCAGCTGGCCGTGTTTGACGCACAAGTGCAACACAGTCTGCCGGCGACCCACCCTCTCCATAGCAGGTAAACGACTCTCTTCAAGGAGATGTTCCAACATCTCAACATGCCCCATTATGGCCGTAATATGAACCGGGTTCATATCATGACAGTCTCGCCAGCAGCACGTGCCCTTGCGCTGCTGCTGTAATGTGCAGAGGCGACAGTTGTTGGGAGTCTAAAATCCGAGCAAGCCACGGATTCATCTTCAGCACCTCTTCCACGATGGCTGTCTGTCCCCTCATCGTTGCTATGTGTAGAACAATTTCTTGAACATGAAAATGATACTTCATCAACAAGATATGGATCTTGTTGAACTAGTTCTTGAAATTTTGTTAGAGCATTCGCATTGGTGTTACATGATAGCTTACTTTATGAGGGAGGACCACATGGTGTAAAGAGGCTGCATTGGGGTTACATAATAGCCTACATGAATTTTTTAGTTTTGATTTTTCCATTTTTCATTTAAGTTTAATTTCATAAATTTAAATCACACAATTTACTTCAAATTTAAATTGCATTAATTTTGAAATCCTAAAAATTACATAAAACTTAATAAAATAAAAACAAATCCTACAAATAACTATTCCGGTCCTAGAGGTCCGAAATGTGCCCAAACATGCTCCATCAAAGCTGCCTTCAAATTCAAAAAAATCGAATTTTCTAGATTTTTTTTAATGATTACGCGCCATTCATCAACGGCCAAATGGGCTACACGTTAGAACGTGTAGCCCTCGTATAGGCAAGGCCGGCATCGCCTTACACGATAGCGGCCTTATACGAGTAGGCTGCATCGCTTACGCGGATGCTCTTACATCCCCTTTTGATACAGCATCATAGAGTTTCTTTTCTACTGCTTCTGCAGCCATTCGTTTCTTTATTTCTTTCTCTGCTTTCTCCTTTTTTTATTTTATATTCACAAACGTATCCTACTCTCGCAATATGTATGTCTAAAAAAGGATCTCGCATGACAAGGTTGACCCAAATACATTTCTACCTAATTTCCTCACTGCTTGGTCGCAATTCAGAAAAGGACCCCACATTAAAGTAAGGGTAATTTGAAACAAAATTCTACCTAATTTCGGGTAAAACCGTAAAGCAATGTTTAATCTCTCTTGGCCGCCTAGGGTGTTTACTTTGAGCCATAGAAATTAGGGTTAACTGTAATTTATTATCTGAATTTTAGCTTGTGTTTGATTTATGCCCTCATCAATTTTATTTATATTTAACTAACATTTTCGCTCGTGTTTGATTTCGACTTTAAAAATCTCACTATATTAACCTGTAAAATACTAGGTATTTCGCATTCAAGCTTCATTGTTTCGACGTCTCAACTCAATAAAATCATTTTTATTTTGTTAAATTAACAATTAGGTAAAGAAAAAATGGTCCATTATCGACTCAAATTCAAGACCTTTGGATATTAGAGCTGTCAAATAGGCCGGGTTGGACCAGTTCGGCCCGACCCATCGGGCTTTCAGATTGTACAAGGTCGGGCCGGTTGGCCAAAAATCTAATCGGGCTACAATTTCTCAAGCCTAGCCCAGTGCCATTCGAGCCATTGGACGGTTTGACCAAACTCGTCCTATGATTTTTTTTTCTTAAATTTTATTTTTTATATAAAATGATGAAAAATAAAATAAAATAAAATAAAGTGGAGAAAGAGACTATCAAAATTGATTTATTAATAATTAATAATTGTCAGATGAGTTTTTTTGTAAATATTTTGAGTGAACGGGGATAAAAATATAAAGGTATATGTCCTAAAATAGAAATGCCATACTAATTAATTGTGGACGAACGAAAATGAAAAAAAAAAAAAAAAAAAAAAAAAAAACTACGCTTATCATAGAGCTAAGCACTCTTTTGCTAAAAGGATCCCTTCTCGAAGAGCTAAACACTCTCCCATTTCTGCATCAAGGGATGAACTACAACACCTCACACAACGCTTGATCATCTATGATGTAAACGCCCATCCCCACTCCATCATCATGTCTAGTTACATATTATTATGTCTTTGGTCTTTGAAATCAATTGAAATGGTTTCACACTGCTTTATAATACTAAAATATTGCATAGAATTTCCTGTAACAACCATATATATATATATATATATATATATATATTATTGTTTATATTGCATGATATATTATTATATGCATTATAATACTATTACTCGATCTTGCTGGAATTGCATTAGCATATATAGGTTTTAATTAATGGATTTTGGTTTTGTTAAATCGATTCATATGTTTTATATTGACTTCTATGCACTATCAAACAAAAAAAAAGAAAAACAAAAGGAAAAAGGGCGGAGAGAGAGAGAGGAAATGCTTGGTTCTTGTATCTATCTATACCGCACATTAATCAATTGTTTTGTTAAAGAATGAAGACAGATTTGCATTAATTAGCATATATATAGTTTAATATGAAAGATTAGCTAGTAAAAAACACAAAATCTTGAGTACACCCGGGTATACCGTACAATCGGGTTGACCCGTATCCAAAATAGTATTATTTATATGATTTTGGTCAGGATATGAGTTCAAATAAGGATACATGTCAAAGTTTAAGTGAAGGTGCAACCCAATTATACGGTACACCCGGATGTAAACAAGACCACCTCAGTAAAAAAATATATATATATAGTATAAGCTGATCGAGATCTATTGTTAATGAAAATGAATTTTAATTTTGGAATATCCCTTTATAATATTTTATAATTTAAACTCCATTGTTTGATTCGTACATTTATTGTAGAAATACTGATAATTAAAATGAAAATTTCAATCGTACATTATCAATCGTAAATAGGAAATCTCTTAGTGGCTTTAGTTATGATACATAACTAATCTAAAATGGCTTCACATTCGTACAAAATTAGATAAATGTAACCTGCCAAAATTAGGAAGCTTTACATAATATTTATCTTATATGTAATAGGAAAATGAATTTAATATGTAGTCTATTTACTACATGACATCTAAAATATCATTATTCAATATTTTCTCAAAATATAATTAGGATTAGAAAATATATGAAGGTATCAGTAAGAACCACATCTTTTCATGAGAATTGAGAACCATGCACAACTACATAAAATACATAAATAAAAGATGGTAAAATCGTGAATAATTAAAATACGTAAAATATATAAACAAGAGATTTAGATCATGTGTGTGTGTTATATTTAATTGTTCATGATCTGATCATCTCTTATTCGTATATGTAATTTATTTGTTTGTTCACACTTCTCAAATTTCACGAAAAAAATATGATTTTCACCTTGTCCTTTAATTACCTTGACATTATATGTTGAAGAATGAATAAAATAACATTTCTACAAAGACTAAAGTTTATTACTAGGAAAGTGAGTACGAAACTCACCTCAAGTGTCACTTAAGTAGGAAATTATGCAGAAAATTCTCTTCATGATCACTTTAAAAAATTGTCATTATATAAACATCTCCAGAATTCTTGACTGCCTCAACACCATCAACAACATAATCAAGAAATTAATATTCACAATCAAGCAATGGTTCGAGAAGTAATTAGAAAAAAGCTTTACGATGCAGCAACACTAGGTGATGCAACAAGGTTTCAACAACTACTCCAAGAAGATCCATATCTTCTCGATGTAGTTTCGTTTCCCGATTCGAGAAATCTTCTCCACATAGCAACAAGAAGCGGACAAGCATCCATTGTTGAAGAGATATTAAGGATCAACCAACATCTAGCCTGGAGTTTGGACTCCCAAAAGTCGTCGTCTCTTCACATCGCAGCAGCAAAAGGGACAGTTGAAATCGCCTCAAAATTGCTAGCAATCGCCCCTCAGACGAGCTGGCTGCGCGACTGCCATGGCATGAATCCAGTTCATATTGCGGCCATGAATGGGCATGTTGAGATCTTGGAAGAGTTCATTCGACACGACCGTTTGCCTGCAACGGAGAAGGTGGATCACAGACAGACCGTCTTGCATTTGTGCGTGAAACATGGTCAGCTTAGAGTATTGCAGGTTTTAGTGAACCATTTTCGTGAGCTTGTCCATTTGCAGGATGATTATGGAGAAACAGTATTGCATTTGGCTGTTAGGTACAAACAAGTTGAGGTTAGTAATTAAGTTGTCTATATCGACTTTGTCACTTGATTAATTGACTCAGTTTTGGTTTTAAACATTTTTATAATAATAAAGATTATTTAATCAAATATTGATATAATATTACTCCCTCCATCCCACTCTAACAGCCCTGTTTCTTTTGGGCACGGAGATTAATAAACTTGGTTTTTCTGTATAAAAGTGGTATTTATTTTTACACATTATATGAGCGACAAAAAATTGATAGACGCGTGTATTTATTTTTACACATTATAACTTGATTTAAATTAGACTTCACAGTTAAAAATAGTTTGGGTTGTGAATTCAAGTTTAAAAATTCGAATTCAAAACTAAAAATATAATAAAATAATTTTTAAATTTTTTATGAGAATGGTAAAATAGTAAGTGGATAAATTTAATTTTTTTTAATGCAAAATTTTTATTTTGCAATTTCAATTTGGCCATTTTCGATGTGCACTCTATTTCGTTCAGCCTTATATTTTATTTTTATGAGGTAATGGGTTTAATTAGCCCTTCTTGTATAAGAGAAGGAAAAAATGCCCACCCAAAAAATAATATGAAAAAATTAACCTTTTTTAATGTAAATATACAATTATACCCTTAATGATATTTTTTATAAAATCGTGTAATAATTACGAAAACTATGTAATCGTGTATTTTACACTGTTAAACACAAAGTGTGTAACAACATAAAAGTGTATAATTGCGAGAAAGTGTGTAACAATAAAATACACTATTACACATTTTTTCAAAAATCGTGATAGTCGCAAAAATCATGTAATAGTGTATTTTATGAAAAAGTGTGTGATAACGTAAAAGTTTGTAATTACGAAAAAGTGTGTAAACATGTAAAATAAACTATTACACACTTTTTCGCTTCTAAATAGTGTGTAATAGCTGTTACATACAAAAAGGTATTTTAGTCATATATTTTTATTTGTATGGCTATTATTTCCTATGACCAAATGGTTTTGGCTACATTAGCTAGCAGGGTGTGATTAATTCACCTTTACTTCAACTACTGACGTCTGATCATCTTAGATTGTGCGGTATTTGGTAGAAAACACTGGAGTTGAATATCAATGTTCAAGGAATTCCAATCGAGAAACAGCTTTGGACATCTCCCGCCAGAGCCCCCAAGACACAATTCAATCTGAGATAACAAAAATCCTCGAACAAATAACGACTATAAAATTTTCAAATATCAGTTTGAACAAGGTGTCGATTGAGTTGGTGTTGATGGTTGCGGCCCTGATCATCGGCATGACGTTCCAGGCGTCGATCAACCCTCCCGGAGGCGTGTGGCAGGACGACTCGGCAACACACAAAGCCGGCACACCGATCATGGCATCTACGTATCCCGAAATGTACAATGAATTCGTAGTTGCTAACATGGCTGCTTTTATTTTGTCAGTGCTAACAATCATATGGCTCAGTATCCCGTCGCCGACGCCGGAGCCGAAACAACCTACGTGGATCGTTATCTTTACCGGATATCATTTATTGTTGGCAATTTTCACCTTAAGTTTTATAAATTCCATAAAGTTGCTAAATCCCCCAACAAAAGATCGTTCTCTCATCACAGCAACTCTCACTTTATGCGTCGGTTTTCTTGGACTTATTCCTTACTTCAGATACGGTCCACACATGATGTCCTACTTCTGCAACAATGTTAGAGCTTGGCGTCAGAGCTTTGTAATAACCAGCAATTAATCATATATATAGTTAGTTATCTATATCTATATTAATAAATCTTGGTTGTTAATTCATAATTAGTTAAATTCACAACCTGAATTTAATTCACAGCCAGAAGTTTTTTGTTATGAATTCACAATCAGTCAAATTCACAACCAGAATTTCATTCACAACCAGAATTTTTTTGCTTGTGAATTCACAATCAACCGAATTCACAACCATAATTTATTTTGGTTGTGAATTCAAGTAGTTGTGAACTTGAGTTTTTAAAGTTTGAATTCACAACTAAAACTAGAATTTATTTTGGTTGTGAATTCATATATTTGGTTGTGAATTCAAAAATATTAAATTATGAATTCATAGATGTGATCGTGAATTCAAGAACATTAAGTTGTGAATTCATAGATCTGATTGTAAAAAACAAATTGCCTTGGGGATGGGTGATGTTTGGCGGGGGAGGGATGGGTGTTGGGGGGGTCCCGGGGGTGGGAGCAGGGGGCAGTAAAAAATTTTTGACTTGGGGGTGAGTGGTGGGGTGGGGAGGGGGGGGAGGGAGGGGCAGGAGCGGGAGCAGTAAGAAAAAGATTTTTTTTTTGGATTGGGGGTCGGGGGTGGGGTGGGTGCAGGGACAATATAAAAAAAAAAAATTGGTGGTGGTGGTGGTGGTGGTGGTGGGGGCAAGGGGCAGTAATTTTTTTTTTTTTATAATGAGTGGCTAAATTTATAAATTTTAATATTAAGGGTAATTTTGTACTTTTGCTCAAAATGGTTATTTTTTAATATTTTTATTTCATAGGCTAGATTTTAATTTTACAATATGAAAGTGGACAATTCTATATATTTACTCTTATTTAATTACTTATTTCTTCTACTCATTTTTTAGGAAACTTGATTTATCATGTAAAAATCAATTTTGAAGTTAGGTTTTATATATACTCGTATTTGCATCTCGTGCAATGCACCGGAAAATATTTTTATATTTTATATTTATATAAAATTGATACTAATTCAATTATGAGAAAAAATAATAAAAAATATGTTTATATAAATAAATAATTTATAGATAAACATAACTACAAAAAGTATATTTAAATCAAATAATAAATTCTATTACTTAGATTATAACTAATTATTCTTCTATAAATTTATATTAAAATAATATATATTTTACTTTTATTTTTAAAATTTAAAAGTACTAAAAATGAATGAATATCACTCTTCTTAGTTGCATTAAATTAATATTATTATAAGTATAATATATTTTAATACAAGATACAAAAATTGATATCTAAAAAAATATAGGAAGTGAACTAAAATTAATATAAAAAAAAAGAAACAAAGAGAAAAAAGTTTAAAATTTTTAATGGAGATAAAATATAGTAATACTTTAATTTTTAATTTTTTTCATAATTTATTCGTTTTGAATTTATTTTTGATAATTTTTATACCATTTTAAAGATCATGTCACGAGCTTAAATTTATTTTTGATAATTTTTTCATAACTTTTTTTAAAGATGCATATTAAAAAAAATTGATGAATCGAAATCTAATGATGTTTAGAAAAGAATAATGTTCGCTATTTTATTAACACGCCGCAAGTGTACGGGTGCAATTGTGTACAGTAGCAAGCAAGGTCGTATTCCACAGAGACTAATTATTATCAATGCCTATCCTAAATTATTCTACTCTATCTGGACAAATGAAAATGAGAGTTTTTGTAGTAAAGAACAAAATAAATAAATAGCAGGAAAGAAAATAAAGCAAGCTGTGAAACAAAGAAACAGATAAGAGAAGATTTCCCAAGGAAAAGGTTTCAACAGATTCTCCTAACTAACATGTTCAATTCAATTAATAAGATGATTCCTAAGGCAATCTCAAAACTAGTCTATACCCACTCCCGTGGCATACAAACCGTTGATTACATGCAAGGCTACCGTCCCCGGATCGCACTTCTAACATGCAACTCCTAAAAGCTCATAGGATTAACGCCCTCACAAATATCAATTCCCTTTAGAATTAAATATATGTGTTCTATGTTCTTAGTTCAGGTAATAATTATCATCTCCCGATCTCAAATTAAAACCTATGATTATGCTAAATTGGTGGCCAATCAATAAAGCAAACAATTGTAACAAGAACATAAAAAGGAAAAACAATCTCAATTAATTGAACCAAACAGTCAGAAATTCAAATCATGTTTACTCCCTAAACCCTGGGAAAAAGGATTCTAGCCACACATAGACATATGACTAGAAATCAAAATCTCAAAAATACAAATAAACATCCAACAAGAAAAACCGTAGTAAAATCGAGAATCTTCAGTCTTGCTCTTGCTCTGTTCTCCGTCTCTCTCAGCTCTCAGGAAAAGTAAAATATGATATAAGCTGATAAAAGGTTATAGAGAATACGTTCTTGGAGAGTATTTATATGCCCTAGGTCTTGTAGCTCTCAAAAATACCCAAAATCACTAAAAAAAATGAATTTTGGGCGGAAAAACGGCGACTCGCGCGGCCACGTCGCGCGGCCGCGCCTCCAGCCCGCGCGAGGAAACAGAACTTCTGACAGCTTTGCGCAGCGATTTTGTTTTGGCTCGTTCTCCCTCGTCCGAACTCTGATTTATGATCCGTTTGCGCTCACGAACTCCTATCGAGACGAACTACAACTTGTATTTCAGCTAATTCTTCAAAATTCGGCTTCATTATTTCTGAAAATTCGTTCAAACACAAGCAAGTAACAAGTTCTTGACCATAAACGAATATAAGCTCAAATAGACCATCAAACACACAAAATCCTCACAACTAAGCATTAAAAATGACACACCAAGAGGTAAAAATGCATGTTTATCAAATAAGAGAAAGAAAACTAGTGGCAAAAGTGAGAAAAAAATTGAGGAAAAAATGCTGGATAGTGATTATATGAATTAACCACTTTTATATAGTAAATTTAAAAATTAGCTTATCATATAAAAACTTAAAAATTGGCCATCTTTTTGTGTAAAAATATAAAATTACTCTTAAAATTAAAATTTAAAAATTATCCACAAATTCATCCTCCCAAACACACTACACATTTTCAAAAAAAGTCATCACACCAAAGTAAATAGTTAGGGAACTATAGTTATAGGGGACCAGTTTGATTTCCTTGTAATGGGTGTATTAGCTCCTTTAATGGGCTAACTTTTGTGTCTGAAATCCAAGTAAAATAAAGCTAAAAGTCCTTCAAAAACACTTGGCCCGGCCTAAAATGATGGATTTCTTGAGGAAAGCTAACCGATGCTCCCTTGGTTAGCTAATCTAGGTTATTAAACAAACAAAGGTTATTCCTACAAAAACAAAACTAAATAAAGGGATCCCTCCGTCCTCTTAATAATGGCTCTATTTTCTTTTTTGTTTGTCCCATTAATAATGACACATTCCAAAAATGAAAATCACTCTTTTTTACAAAAAGTTGTAGGCTCTATTATTATCCATGGCTTTTATACTTTAATCACTCGTTTTTTTTTTAGTAATTGTGCCTAAAAATAGGAAGTCATACTTAGTGGGACAAAAGGAGTATATTATACTCACAATACCCATTCCAGTTTAATATCATAAGCCCGAGATCTCCAATAATATCAGCTACAATGAATTGATAGATACATACTTTATTTGTTTTAAATATTATCGCTGGTTTATTTTACAAGTTATTACTTTATTTAAAATTATAATTTATGGAATTAAGAAAATGCTCTATAAATTACAAACTTATTATTTTATCGATACATTAGTAAATTACTAACAATAAAATCTTAGGTTCCACAGTTATTAATTTATAATGATTTTATTGTATTTTTTTTAAGAAATCTAGTAGTCATATTGAATTTTCAAACATGTACATCTCACTGGATCCCCTTGGGATTTTTCAAAAATTATAGGGGTATTTTTGTCATTTCAAATATATTAATTAAAAAATAGAACAATATAGTTTTTATTGTGATTTTTAACACTTAATCTCTAGCCTCTGAAAATTTTCTCATTCTAGTTTCTTTTATTTGCAATTTATTCTATTTAATTCTACGACCTCTTTAAAATAATACTCAATAAATTAATAAAATTTATAAACTAATAAATTTCTTATGTTCCAACTTGGCCCAATGCAAAAAATCATCAATCTTAATAAAATAATAATATAATAAAGTAATAATTTGTAGAGAACCGTGATCATATATATTAATATTATAAATTAATAATTATTAAAATATTATAATTATGAATACTATAGTAACGTGTATTTGGAGGAAGGTATTACCAGTAATCAAACATTGGGACATTGTATTTGGAGGCCCTTTGCCAAGACAACATTTCATAGAGAGCAGCTCCTTCAACACCTCTTCATGTCCATTCATGGGGTTCATATCATGACAGTCTCGCCACCAGCACGCCTCTGGGGTTACTGACAACAACTTTTTCACTATCTCAAGGCTCCCTTCCGCAGCTGCGATGTGAAGAGGTGATGATTGTTGGGAGTCCAAATCTCGAGCTAGCTGCGGGTTGATGTTCAACACCTCTTCAACCATGGCTACTTGCCCCCGCAGCGTTGCTACGTGTAGAACATTTCTTGAACATGCAAATGAAAACACTTTCAACAAGATATGGATCTTGTTCAACTAGTTCTTGAAATTTTGTTACATCCCCTGTATGATACAGCATCGTAGAGTATCCTTTCTACTGCTTCTGCAGCCATTCTTTTAAGCACATAAATTTCCCAAAAGGAATAGAAACTAAATGAGCTATTCAAATAGAATGACTTGGAGCTTAAAGTAATGAAGCAACAAAAGCTCAAAGTTACAAAAAAAAAGATCTCACTGTAACTTCAAAGTTGGGACTTGCCAAGCTCAGCAGAGTTTCGTCCCTGTCCCAAAGTAGAACTCGAACATGAAGGTCTAGTTCGTCTCCATATAAATCCTCTTGTTCCTCTGTTATTATTTTAGCTGACACTACCGCTGATTCACTGCAATATTCCAAATAAATTGATCTCAGCGTTGGTATCTCTCCAACTTCGGAAGAGATCTCCTCCAATTTATCCAAACTTCGAAGACGAAGCTCCTGCAGAACTGGAAAGTGGGAGCTCTCTGCCATCGTCCAATTTTGTAGACCCTTACACCTACATAACTCTAGTAGCTTGAGGCTCCGGAATTGGCCCTCGATAGTGTCCCACTTGCCTGTTTTGAAGACACCATATTGTAATACTAACTTGTGAAGAAGGGGCAACCACCCTATCTTTTCCAATATCTCTACCAAATCCAGATCATCATCAAGGTAACAGAGAGATAAGTTCAACTTCTTGAGGGAGTGTGGGAAACTAATCCTCTGCAAATACTCATCATATCCATGATAGATGCGGCACTGCAAGTTTTCCAATTTACTCAGACACTCAAGATAGCTTAAACAGATTGCTCTCTCCATATCTTCGAAATTGTAAATTAGATGCAATTTCTTGACATTGGGAATTCTTTTAACCACCTCCTCATTCAAGTACAAATTCTTTGCTCCCTTGAGCGTTTGTAGATTCTCCATGATAACCATCTCACTCGGAGGATCTGGTAGAATCAATCCTTCTTTCACAAACTCGAGATGCCTAAGTTGATGCAATTTCCAAATCTCAATCGGTGCAATAAGATCATGCCAACCACGATCAATATTACTACATCCATTCATATCCCAAAACTTATCGAGTGAAGACTGAGAATGAACTATCAACGTATATAGATTCCAAAGCAAATTGATCGAAGAGGGGAATTTGGACTTCCAATGAAGTGTAACAGCAAGGTGCCGTGAGTTCACCAATTGAAAAACATCGCCTAGGAAATGAACACCACGTCCCATAGTATGAGTTGGTGCATCTCTATCATATGCTTTGAATGTTCTCAACAATCTAAGATTGTGAGGCCTTTCAAAGATTTTCCCCTCATCATAACATATTATAGAACGAGCATGTGACAAAGATCCCGAGACTTCACTTACTATAGAACGAGGATGTGACAAAGATCCCGAGACTTCACTTATTACCCTACTTCCAGCATTTTTAAAAACAATCCGACGTTCGTTATCTATGACTGAAGGAGAGTTTTCTATGATATGATAAAACCTCTCCTTTTCAACTTCTTTCAAGCATAAGTCCCTCAACAAATCATGAATCTTACAAAACTTTACATTTCCACTAAACCCCAACTCGTCAAGTAAAATCAGATTTCTATCTACCAACTCCTTCAAGTACTCTTCTGCTATTGTTTCCAAACATTTTCCACTCACAGGTTTTAAAAATCCTTCAGAAACCCATAGCTTCTTCAGCATTGAGACACGAATTCTACGATCTTCCTCAAAAACACCCATATACAAAAAGCATGGCTTCAAATAGTTGGGCAGATAGGTATAGCTCATTCGCAATATTTTCAAGCAAAATTCATCATTATTCGTAATCACAATTGAATTTAAATTTTGCTCTATACGCAGCCAATATTCTCTAGTGCACTCAGATTTTGCCAAAAGACCTCCTATTGTAGCAATTGATAAAGGAAGCCCTTTACAATTTGCTACAATATTCTTTCCAATATCCACCAACTCAAGAGGAAATCTTTCACCCCCAAACACAGTGTTGATGAACAAATCCCAACTACTAGCCTCATCTAGAAATTTCATATCAACGCCATATGACTCACCCAACTGTGAAGTGAAGTTTGAGAGCCTAGTTGTTACAATTATTCGACTCCCATCGTTGTAATCAGGAAAGAAAGACCTGATCTTGTCCCACACCTCTATACTCCACATATCATCCATAATTATGAGATACCTTCTACCCCATAAATACTGGTATAGTTTTAATCCCAATTCGTCCTCACTCAGATCACTACCTGAATTTCCAGTTGCTTGGAAAAGAACTTCTCTAAGTGTCTCTCTAACATTATATGTTTGAGAAATTGTAGTCCAAGCACAAATATCAAAACGCTGTTTAACAAGCGCATGCTCAAATATATGTCGGGCAAGAGTGGTCTTACCAATGCCGCCCATCCCCATAATTGGGATGATTTGGCGACTCAGCTGGCCTCCGGTGAGCTTATCCAGCACTTCAAGTAACACCTCCTCGAAGCCCACCATTATGCTTTCCTTCACAGTGGAAGAAGAGCCACCATGAGTTGAGGAGACCTTTGTCTGCAGTTGTGCTGCTGCTGCAAACTCCAAGGCTTCCTTCTTGATCAAATTCATTTCTTCTATTACTTGTTGTAGATCGTGATAGAAGTCCTCCTCAATAGTTGCGCATTTACACAGAGCTCGAAACAAGTTGATAAAATTGATCATCTTCCAACGAGTTGTGGATCGGTTATGAATTTGAAGCACAATTTGGGATTCGATGACATCCTCAGCTGCATAAACTGCATCAGCAATGCGACGCTCCAATGGATCCGCTTCATGGTCATCCACAACTGGGGAAATATAAGCATCAAGAAAATCCTGCAAGAAGGTAACAATTTCAGTGAGAGATTCAAGTTGCTGTTTGTGGATAGAAATTGGAGGGGAAGGATGTTTTTCAAGGCGATCTATGATATGCATAAGAGAAAACAGAGCTCCATAAGCCGCCATGATTAACTCTTTGGATGCAGACACAGAATGTATATATTTATGGGAAGTGTGAATGAAGATATATATGAGATATATTTGACATAGTGAGCATATAGTGACCACTCAACTTCTTTTCTTGACCAATTTTTTTTTTCCTGTCGAGCTATTTTTCATTTTGCATAAAACCGTACACAAATTCAAGAGTCCAATGACGTGTTGTTACATTTAATTTTCCATTTTAGAATCTAGCAATTGACGGTGCTGACCAAGACCAAAAGTCTTTGTAAAACAATGGTCTATTATTTATATTATGATTAGATGCATGTAATATCACGAATTTTGCCCTAATTTTTTTTTTCACAATCTTTAAAAAAATCATTATTTATCATAAACTTTGACAATATTTGTTTAATTTTTCCACAATTTTTATTTCCGAATACCGTAAAATTGGGATGACAATGACGTGGATTTAACTTTACACATAAACACTTACACAAAATATATATGAATTTAAAATTACACATAATATTAAATACTAAAAAAAATCGAATTTGTTGGAATTGCTTCGTGTTTTAGAAAAAAATTGCACATCTTATTCATATCTTCTTCCTTCACGTTTGAAAAGAAATTCACCTTCTTCCTTCCGGCTCGTCGTGAATTAATAAATCTCCTTCCCGAATTCCTCTTCTCTCTCACGAATCTCTCGACGGTGGGGGTTGTTATAATTGAATTGGTATCAACTTTATATATATATAATAAAATACAAAAATATTACTCGTGCAACGCACGAGTGCTAATGTTAGTTTTAATTTGTAACAGTCCGAAACAAATTTATTTATTTGAAATTATTTATCTTTAAATTTATTTGAAGTTTTAATTATTGTTAGTCATTGAAATTTTTTATTATATGCTCAGTTTATGAATCGTCTAGTCGCGCCCTTAGTTAGATGTATTAATTTTAAATTATAGATTATACCTAGAGAATTATAATTTTCCATTTACTTTTAATTTTAAATTGGGCCTAAATGAAATTGATTTGCAGCTTATTTATGTTGGACCTTATATTTTCTTTTGTTAATGGATTAAGATTTTTATTATATAATTTAGAAGCCCATTTATTTTCACTCATCAAAAGCCCAATTATCATTTAACAAATTACAGTTGACTTTATTTTTTTAAGAGAGATTTTACGTGCCGGTCGAGAGTGAGAGGAGTGATGAGGCGGCGGTTGGGCGGCGCTGCTGGCGACGCGGGGGCGGCCGCTGCCGCCGACTAGAAGTGTCACGACCGCACTTGCTAAGGATAGCAAATTCGGGAAAACCGCGACTAAGGGAGGGAATTTAGGAGCGGGATTTAGAAAGGGGCATATTCGTTTTCTTGATGACTCGACTTGTATAAAGAAATCAATCGAAATATCTAGATATCAATGAAGGCCACAAGGGGACCGTACATAATATTATTCAAAGGGGTACTCAACGAGTTTGAGTACATTATTAAATAGTACATATTGTTTTGACAGATAACATAATGTCTTAGTAAAATCAGTGTTTGCAGCGGAATAATAATTTGAATATATGTATGAAGACATATACTCTACTCTGAGGTACTCATCCTAGATTGACAGAAGCTCCGCTTGCACACTACATCCTCGATCACAGCTCAACCTGCACATTTAAAAATACATGCAGGGCTAAGTACAAAAGTACTTAGTGGACACTTGCCGAAATTTACATACATGCATAATATTTTATTGTCATGCCTTTCAACAGTAGTAAGATACGAGGGTTTTCCTTTAAAGACTCGTATTTACCAAACATAATATCATTTCTTTCATCAATAACCCGCGCAGGTATTTTATATCATTAATCACCATATCAGTAACTCGTGCCGAGAGGGAGGCCTCCCTCTACGGACACTATGATCGGCCAACCCGCTAGATGACTCACGATCACAAGGTGTACACTAATTCCGAAGGGATTTGCGGTCCCATCCAGAATCCGAATTCGATTAACATCAGATAGGCAATTAATAATAAAACATAAAGCATTTAGGCATTGACAATATCATTTAAATTCATAAGCATAAAGTCTTAACAATTCTAATATATAATTTTAGTTTATACGTAGAAAGCCTACCTGAATAGCAGACTCACGGTTTAGCTCTAACTCTGGTGCTTGACCTTTAATCCGAGAAATTAAAATAAGATTCTAATTCTCGAAAAATCTCAATAAATGAAGATGCGTGAAATGATTATGCATGACTCATATTCCTTTAATTAAATTATGAGATGCTAATCCTATTTAAGGAATTAAAGCTCGTCTTATGAGGTCGGATTATTAATCTTTAATAATCTACTCATTTTAAAATAATCTAATTCACTTACTAATTAATAATTAGTAAGTCTTAAAATTTATCACTAATTAAAATAATTAGGATTAAATAATGGGCCTAAATTAATAAATCTCATTGGTCTTAACTAATAAATTTCATTGAACTTAATCAATTAAAATAGTAGGAGTTCAATTAATAAAAATAATAAATTCATTATTAATAATTAATAGAAGCCCAATCAAAATAAATAATAAGAGCCCATTTATAAAAATAATAGAGTCCAAACAATATATATATTAGCCCAATGGAAATAAAATAAGCAAAGCCCAATTGAATTAATCTCCGGCCCAATAAAATAAACTAGGCCCAAAAGGAATTTAATTCGAGCCCAAATGAACAAATTCAAAGCCCAATGCATTAATAATATTAGGCCCAACATCAATTAAATTCTAAAGCCCAACAAATGAGGCCCAAGATAATAAAATCATGAAGCCCAATAAGTGAGCCCATCATCACCCTTAAAATAATTAGTAAATTTTAATATTAATCTTATCTCGTCAAAACCTTAGACTCAAAACATTATCACATAACTATCATTTAGGTTCGAAACTATTTATTCGAACATCAACATGCGCATTAATCATAACTCGTTCTATTTATGTCATCAAGTCAAATATTCCGTCATTTAAAAACAAAACCTATAATATTACATAGATAAATTATATCATCATAGATCATGCTTTCTCATACATAAAACAATTTAATCCTTTTCAAATAATCCATATTAATAAGTCGTTTGAAAAGAATTAATTTAAATGAGAGTTTAACTCAAAATATTTCATTTTGTAATCCATTTATAAATACTTGAAATAAAGAACTCCATTTAAATAATTAATTTAAAGGTCAATATATAATTAAATTAATCAAGCTCAATTTAAATTAATAATTAAGAGCTCAAATAATTTAAATAGATATAAGCCCAAATTAATTAGATAAATTAAGTCTATCATGTTTTTCTTTGAATAAGGCCCAAACAATTTAATTAAATCGGCCCAAACAATTTAATTAAATCGGCCCAAGAGTTTAATTAAATCGGCCCAAGAGGGAGCCCAATATTTTCGGCCCAAACCCGGCTCAAACCCGGCCCAAACCCGGCTGAAACCCGGCCCAAACCCGGCTGAAACCCTAACCTAAATATACACACACAATAAAACACACTCAGCACACACACATCAAATGCGCCTCTCTCTCTCTATCTCTATCTCTCGGCTCTTTCTCTCCCTACTCTCTCTGCTCTCTCTCTTTACTCTCTCTGCTCTCTCTCTTCGTTCTGCCGCCGCCGCTGCCGTTCAACGGCGCCGTCGCCGCCGGCGAGCGGCGCGGCCTCTCCTCCTCTCTCCCTGAACTCTTCCCCCCCCTCTTCTCCTCTATCTCTCTCGCTCAATCTCGGCCGCTGGAAAGGCACAGCAGCGCAACCACGCCGCCGCTCCGTCGCCTCCGCCTCTCTTCCATGGCAGATCCGCCGCCGCTGCAACTGGATCTCGGCGAGCACCGTCGACTGGAAGCCGCTGGAGCTGCTGCTGCTTCGCCGGGAGTCGAGCTGTCGCCGCCTGGAGCTGCTGCTGCTCGCCCGGAGTCGCCGCTGGCTGGCCTGCGATCGACGGCCAGCAGCTCGCTGGAGGAGCGCCGCCGTCAGCCGCTGCCGTTGGCAGCAAGAATCCGGCAGCCGCCTCTCCTGGAGTCGCCATCGCCGTGAGTCGCTGTGAGGAGCCGAGCACCGTCTCACAAAGGTAAGCCCCGGATCTCCCTATTCTCATTTCATTTTAAATTAAAAACTGAAACTCCTCTTTCCCTTTCTTGGCAGATCGGAGACAACCGCGGCTCCGTCGCCGTCCGTCAACCGCCGGCGACGACGAGCCACCGAGGCTGCCCTCCCCCTGACCTCGACTCACACACGCAATCAGCCAACACAAAGGGTTTTTGTGCGAGAATCATATACTGTAATTGCTCAAATAAAAGTTTTAACTCTTTCCTTGTAACTTCAGTTCACAAGTACATATTTAGTAACTGTAAATCTATGAATTTGCTACTCATTTTCTTCATTTATCAAAGCATATGTAAATCTGAGTTAATGAGCATGTGTTGGTATTCTGGAATTGATGTATACAATTGAAGGATAATATATAAATTAGAAATATAAACCTTGAATGATGAAAGATGTGGTGTCGTTTCTTGGCTGCGAGAGAGATGGTAGATGAATGTGAGAGGTGGGAATTGGCTGAAAAATGGTGTAGGTTATAAAAGAAAAAAATGGGTTGGCTTGGATGGAAATTCTTCAACTTACAGGTATGAACACTTTCAGCCTGCATGTAAGACTGAAGAATTTCCTTCAGCATGCGCTCAAAAATTCTTCAGCATGCTTTAGGATTCAGCATGCTTAAGATTATTCTAATTAAAATATCCAAGAGATTAATATATTAATTATAAGGTTCCAAACTCATTTAAATACATTAAGACATATAAGCCTAATTCTTATTGAAGCATAAAATCCATTTGAGCTTGCTTCTAACATAAAATAAATTACTCATGGGCTTAAGTAAACAATCGATAAAAGATTCATATTTAACACTTCAGTGTTAAATTCTCCACAATAAATTAATGGACTCAAAATATATTTTGAGTGCATCATCTATTGAAAATAAAAAAATAAATCATTACATATATAAATTATCAAATTCATATAAGTTCGTATTTTATAACTGGATGCTGAACTCTAATTACCATAATCAATCCTTAAATCAGTAATTAAAAGTATATAATCCTTAATAAAAAGTCGGGTCATTACAAGAAGAGGGAGAAGCGAGAGGAGAAGACTGTATGTGTTACCATTTTATTAATTTGGACAATTGCATGATATTCATTGAGTATGCTTTCTATGCTCACCCCAAAATATTTAACATTTTCAGGAAATTGAAGTTGAAGACGCAGTGGAGTCTAATGGGCATATCAAGTCATATTTTGAACAATGTTGTTATTTTGAAATTGTGTAGTATCTAATATTTTGTATGGCTTAAGTCTTGCTTCTATGTCCTTTAAACTTAGTTTAGTATCCAATATTTTTGGTGTAGCATAAGTCTTGGATCCTAAACTATTTTGCATATCATGTCCAACTTTTCAAGTTATAATATTAATATGTTGTAGTTATGTCATAGTTTAGCACTTTTAAATTCAAGTTTTCTTTTGAGTATTCAATTTAGTAGTTTATGTCTTTTAAAAATGATCTTAAAATAATCAAAGATTTTATTCAATGATATTTTTCGCTGGCAAAAGATTATTTAAATTTTTGAACACTTTAATTAAATTAGGATGTTGCATAATTTATGTTTAACATAATTAAAATTAAAAAGAAAATAATTATATAAAATATTATGGTTGAATGGTTGGACAATCACTTAATTAATTTAATATTAAAAGGATTGCATAGTTGGGCCATCACTATTAGAGATAATCTTATAAAGAAAACAAGAATTAGAAAACATGATTTGATAAAGCATTTGTGTTTCCCGACGTGTCATTATTTGTGGTCGGAAATGAGTAGCAGCAGCAACTGATGATCTAATGATGTAAGAAAGATTAATTAAGCACATAACTTTCCCAAAAGGAAGAGAAACTAAATGAGTTATTTAAATAGATGCTAGATGATTCTAATAACTATCCGATTATAACTTCAAAGGTGGGACTTGCCAAGCTCAACAGTCTTTCGTCTGGTTTTCGAAGCATATATAGTCTGCGATATCTTTTGCAATATCTCTACCAACTCCAGATGAAACAAATTCAGAGATAACTTCAACTTCTTGAGGGAGTGTGGGAAACTAATCGTCTGCGAATACTCTACATCATATTCATAATCGGCGCTGCACTGCATGTTTTTGTTGGATAGTACACCCGTGAAGCACGATACAACTTAAAACAAAAAGAAAGATTACAATGGAAAAACTGGAAATGCTTTGAAAAAGAAACTAGAATAAACTCAAAGCCAAGTCGAGGAGTCCTCTCTCCGCAAGACGAGATACGCCACGGTAGTGTTCACGGTAAGGCGACAGTCCCCAAAGATGAAACGACTTCGTCTTTCAAAGTAGCAGCACCGCAAACTAAGAAGGCTCCGGCGAACTAAATGAGACGAGAGTTGAGCTTTATGCTCCTATGAGATGGAGAAGAGAGAACTTTTGTTTGTGTGTTCTACTCCATCTACAAATGAGGCTATATCCACACCATGAGAGGTGAAAGAGTTAAGCTTTCATGATGCCATCATGGCTAGCCATTAACCATTGGTGGTTACAGCAGCTGAAAGGCCAAAGGTCTTGGCTGTTACAACAGCTCAAAGGTCTCACGTGTAGTACACAATTTTAGTATATCATTTTCCACTCACCAGAAATTGGTATTGAGACAATGAAAATACTGCGATTACCTATATAAAAAATATAGAATAATCATATTATATTTAATTCTTTATGAAATTAAACAAATAACCACCACAAATTAATTAAATATATAAATACACAAAACTAATTTCCAAAAGTTTTCCAATTTACTCATACACTCAAGATAGCTAAAAGAGTTTGCTTTCTCCATTTGTTTCAATTTACTCAAACTCTTGATGAGAAAACCCTCCATATCTTCCTCAAAAACACCCATATACAAAAAGCATGGCTTCAAATAGTTGGGCAGATAGGTATAGCTCATTCGCAATATTTCAAGCAAAATTCATCATTATTCGTAATCACAATTGAATTTAAATTTTTCTCTATACGGCCAATATTCTCTAGTGCGCTCAGATTTTGCCAAAAGACCTCCGATTGTAGCAATTGATAAAGGAAGCTCTTTACAATTTGCTACGATTTTCTTTCCAATATCCTCCAACTCAAGAAGAAAAGCTTTCTCCCCCAAACACAGTGTTGGTGAATGATGTGTGCGATTTAGTTATCTTTTACCGTGTTATTTTTCCGTTGTTTTTGCTCGGATATTACCCGTTATTTGCACTTTTGGCGTAGGGATTGCATGGTTGGAGGAGAAAGCTTCAAGATGGAAGAATTATTGAAAGTCGAGAAATTGTTGAAGAAGTTGGTGATTTTGGAGGAATTTAGAGATTTGGCTTTGGAGCTAATTATTTTATAATTTAATTAAGCCAAATACTCTTTTAATTAATTTTGGGCTTTAGTTTCTTTGGAAGGGGCCGAAACTCATGCTAATTAGGGTGTTCGGCTACTTAAGGGTTTAACTCCCTTGTGTTTGATTTTAATTAGGACTCTAGCTTTAGGGAAGAGCTTCAATTGGAGACTTGAGATATTTAGTTTGACTTTGATTAGGAGACATCATAGATAATTTCCTTTAACTTTTTATCAGTACTTTTTTATGCATGCAAGTTTTAGTTATGCGTTATTACTTTTTCTAGCTTTGGAAATTGAGAGGATTGCGGCTGGAGTATTTTCGACCTTGGCAGACGAATTTTTTATATACTTGTGGTGACTTTATATCAATTCCATTTTTAATTCGTTACTTTAATTTTTCAGTTTGAAGTTTTGGTTAATTTCTTTCGATTGCATTTATTTGTTTATCGTATTTGATTATTATCATGCTTGCTTTTATTTCTTTGATTATTGTTAATTTAATTATGAATAGCTAAACTTTAAATTCCGCAAGAATAAAGAAGCACTAATTTAATAATCTGTGAGACCTAATTGAGCATAAAATTGGTTCCTATTGATTTCGATTAATTCCTAGGGTTTAAAGATAATTCCGATTTTATTTAAGTCTGGCCAACTTAGGTTTAATTGGATTACAGTCAATTAGCACCTCCAATCCGTAATTGTTGGAATATGACTGATTAGTGATAAAACTACCATGTTCGGAATCAATTGGTATATTAATTATTACTAGCGTATCTAGGATAATTGATATAAATTGGGTTCCTTCATCTTAATGTTATTAGAATATTAAATCTAAGACTGGCGTATCCAGCTAGGTTATATTCTAATAAGGAAAATAGACAGGAAAATAGAAATTTCGGTTGTGAATTGCCCTTTGAATAAAGTAATTTACGACCAAATCTATTCTTCTTCGTTGTGAATTTCCCCCTAAATATATATTTAGGACAATAACAGAGAATAAGTTTGGTTGTGAATTACCTTTTAAATAAGTCAATCACAATAAAATCTATATTCTTGGTTGTGAATGATCATTTTTAAAGAACAAATATTCATAAATATATAAGTGTTAATATATAAGAGTAGCCACTTTCATATAGTGAAAATAAATTTTACCCACTCAAATAAAAACATAAAAAAATACCCACTTTTTGTGTTAAAGGACTAAATTGCCCTTCTATATAAATGGGCAAACTCTAGCCTCCTCTCATTCTCTCATTTTTTTCTCTCTCTCTTCTCTCTCTCTGCACTCTCTTCTCTCTCTGCACGCTCTCTTCTCTCTTCTCTCTCTCTCTCTCTCTCTCTCTCTCTCTCTTCTCGATCTGGAGCTTGCTGAGGCCGAGGACTGCGGCGGCGATCGGCTTCCTCCGCTGCTCCCGGCTCTCCTCTTCCCCGATCAGCGTTGGCGGACGGCGGAGCACCGCCGGATCGAAGTTGAAGCTGGTCAGCGGTTGGTCGGCGTCGACGGCCTTCCGGTCGAGGAATGGCGGCGTGACGGGGCCGGCTGCTTCATATTTTATAAAATTCTCGCTCTCTCATCTCTGTCTCTCTCTCTCGCTCCCCCTTTCTTTCTCTTCTTCGGCCAGTAGCTGCACGGCGAGCTGGAGTACGACGGTGGCGGAAGGTGCTGCGCCAGACGTAGATCTCGCAGCGGTCGAGGGCGGAGATCGATGGCAGCGCCGTCGAGGATGTTGCAGGTGATGTGGTGCACCGCCGGAGTTTGGGTGAGGAATTCATCGCCGGAGTTTGTGTTGGAATATAAAAATAAACTTGATTTTTTAAGTGAAGATATTTGTATTAGAAATATCTAGAATGAAGATATTTGTATTAGAAATATCTAGAATGAAGATATTTGTATTAGAAATATCTAGAATCAAGATATTTTAAAAGAAAAATATAGAGAATTCTAGAAAAAGTAAGTGAAGATATTTGTATTAGAAATATCTAGAATCAAGATATTTTAAGTAGAAAAATCTAGATAGAAAAAAATCAAGAGAATTATAGAATTCTCACTTAACTACTATATATATGTGGAGGTTGTATCAATTTGTAATGAAGTGAATTGAAGAAAAGATTGTGTTAGCAAACTCCAATCCTCCCACTCAAATTCCTAAGCACACACACGTCCACAACCAATTTCTCCAAATTTCCTTCTACCAATTAAATAAATTCTCCATTATATATTCTTATATTCCAACAAAGTGGTATCAAAGCCACAAGATCCTACTTGTGGTATGGCGAATTTACAATCGTTTCAAGTCCCCATGCTCAACAAGAGCAACTTCGACAATTGGAGCATCAAGATGAAGGCGCTATTGGGAGCCCATGACGTTTGGGAGATCGTGGAGAACGGCTACGAGGAGCCGCGGGACGAGGCCACACTATCCCAACAACAAAAGGATAGATTGCGAGACGCGAGAAAGAGAGACAAGAAGGCTCTCTGTCTCATTTATCAAGCGCTGGGGGACGACGATTTCGAGAAGATCTCGAATGCGAGTACCGCCAAAGAAGCGTGGGAGAAGCTCCAGAACGCGTGCAAAGGAGCGGAACAAGTAAAAAAGGTACGACTTCAAACTTTAAGAGGAGAGTTTGAGTCTTTGCATATGAAAGAGTCCGAGTCAATTTCGGATTATTTTTCAAGAGTGTTGGCGGTGTCTAATCAAATGAAAAGAAATGGTGAAAAATTGGAGGATGTTAGAATTATGGAGAAAATATTACGCTCACTAACTCCAAGATTTGAGCATATAATAATCACAATTGAAGAAACTAAAAATTTGGAGGAGATGACGATCGATCTCTTGTTGGGGTCGTTGCAAGCATACGAGGAGAAGCAAAAGAAGAAGCAAGAAATTTCAGAGCAACTTTTAAAGTTGCACGTAAGCCCGAAAGAGAAAGAAGAAGGTCCGAGCAATGGCTATGGAAAGTCCGGGAGAGGACGTGGCCAAGGGCAAGATCGAGGCAGAGGCCGAGCACGTGGACGTGGACGAGGACGAGGAGGCTTCGTCAACAATGGTGAAAGAAATGAGTTTACAAGTGGTCGGGGGAGGAGCAACCCATAGTCGAGGTACGATAAATCCTCAATAAAGTGTTATAATTGCCAAAATTTTGGGCACTATGCTTCCGAGTGCAGAAGTGAAAAAGTAAGGATTGAAGAAAGGGCCAATTATGACGAGAACACGAGTGAAGCAAATGGTAGTGTGCTTCTGGCATATAAAGGAGAAGCTAGAAGAGATGACACGTGGTACCTCGACACCGGTGCAAGCAACCACATGTGCGGGAAGAGAAGCATGTTCGTGGAGCTTGATGAGTCGGTAAGTGGAAACGTCTCCTTTGGTGATGAATCTAAAATTCCAGTTAAAGGAAAAGGAAAAATTTTAATCCGCTTGAAGAATGGAAATCATGAATTTATTTCCAACGTTTATTACGTGCCCAATATGAAAAATAATATCTTGAGTTTGGGACAACTCTTAGAGAAAGGTTATGATATTCACATGAGAGATTATAACCTTTCAATAAGAGATGGCAAAAATAATCTTATTGCCAAGGTGCCAATGTCTAAAAATAGAATGTTCTTATTGAATATTCGAAATGACATGGCAAAATGCCTGAAAGCGTGTTACCAAGATAAGTCTTGGTTGTGGCATCTTCGGTTTGGGCACTTGAACTTTGGTGGTTTGGAGTTGCTATCAAAGAAGGAGATGGTGAGAGGTTTACCATCCATCAAGCATCCCGATCAACTCTGCGAAGGTTGTCTACTCGGGAAGCAGTTCAGAAAGCCATTCCCAAAGGAGTCAAGCTCAAGAGCTCAAAAGCCACTGGAGTTAATTCATACTGATGTGTGCGGGCCAATCAAGCCAAGCTCCCTCGGTAAAAATAATTATTTTCTGCTATTCATTGATGATTTTTCTAGAAAAACGTGGGTATATTTCTTGAAGCAGAAGTCGAAAGTATTTGATGCATTCAAGAAATTCAAAGCTGCCGTCGAGAAGGAGAGCGGACGACAAATCAAAGCCCTGAGGTCCGATCGAGGCGGAGAATTCACGTCAAGGGAGTTTCTAGAATTCTGCGAAGTAAATGGAATTCGGCGGCCCCTGACAGTTCCGAGATCCCCCCAACAAAATGGAGTGGCGGAAAGAAAAAATAGGACAATCATGGAGATGGCGAGGAGCATGCTAAAGACGAAGAATCTGCCTAAAGAGTTTTGGGCTGAAGCTGTGGCGTGCGCGGTGTACCTATCCAACCGATCGCCGACAAGGAGTGTGTGGGGAATGACTCCACAAGAAGTCTGGAGCGGGAGAAAGCCAGGAATTTCCCACCTAAAGGTATTTGGGAGCAAAGCCTACGTGCATGTACCAGATGAGAGAAGGAAGAAGCTCGACGATAAAAGCGAAGCATTCATCTTTATCGGGTACGACTCTAACTCTAAAGGCCATAAGTTATATAATCCAAATACCAAGAAAACAGTGATAAGTCGAGACGTGGAGTTCGACGAAGAAGGAGTCTGGGATTTCAGCTCCAATGGTGACTTCACCTACATCCCACAGTTAGAAGAAAGAGCAGAAGAGCAAGTTGAAGAAGTCCAACAAGAGCCAGTGACTCCACCAGCTTCACCAGTGCCAGTCACTGAAGACTCGCCACCATCTTTCTTAAATGAAAGAGCCACACCACGAGCAAGGAATTTGGATGAGATATATGAAGACACTGAAAGGTTAGAAGATCTCACCTTGTTTTGCCTATCTGCTGATTATGAACCTGAAGCAGCAAATAGTGAAAATTGGCGAGTTGCAATGGACGAAGAGATCAAAGCTATAAACAAGAATGATACGTGTGAGCTCGTGACACTACCGGAAAGGCACAAGGCCATTGGAGTCAAGTGGGTGCATAAGGTTAAGAAGAAGTCCAAAGGTGAAGTTGAAAGATATAAAGCAAGGCACGTCGTGAAAGGATTTCGCCAAATTCAGAAGTTTGCTCGGAATGAAAAATCAAGTTTAAGGGGGAGTGTTGGAATATAAAAATAAACTTGATTTTTTAAGTGAAGATATTTGTATTAGAAATATCTAGAATGAAGATATTTGTATTAGAAATATCTAGAATGAAGATATTTGTATTAGAAATATCTAGAATCAAGATATTTTAAAAGAAAAATATAGAGAATTCTAGAAAAAGTAAGTGAAGATATTTGTATTAGAAATATCTAGAATCAAGATATTTTAAGTAGAAAAATCTAGATAGAAAAAAATCAAGAGAATTATAGAATTCTCACTTAACTGCTATATATATGTGGAGGTTGTATCAATTTGTAATGAAGTGAATTGAAGAAAAGATTGTGTTAGCAAACTCCAATCCTCCCACTCAAATTCCTAAGCACACACACGTCCACAACCAATTTCTCCAAATTTCCTTCTACCAATTAAATAAATTCTCCATTATATATTCTTATATTCCAACAGTTTGGCCTTTTCTTCTCGAGATGCAGATTTGATGCTATCAGAATTGAATTTAGATTTTGAACCAGAGTTTGTTGCCATTTTCTTGCATTTGTGTGAACGAATTCGCTTATGTTGGAATTTAGGCTAAATTTGAAGCTATCCCCTCTTCTTCTTTCAATTTTCTCCAATCAATTGGTGAGTCCGAAATTGAATAGCAGATTCGATTATATGCCATTTAGAAGAGAAATCTGAGGAAAAGTTGAATTCAATTTGAATTTAATCGGAAAAAAAATATAAGTAACGAAGAAATTGATGAAAATCGCGCAATTTTGTACAAATGTTCTTGAATTCACAACCAAGTTTATGAATTCACAACGGAATTATCGGCGTTGGTTGTGAATTCACAATTGAAATAATGTTGATTGTGAATTCAAGTTTTATTGGTTGTGAATTCACAACTTGAAAAAATGTTGGTTGTGAATTCAAGTTTTATCGGTTGTGAATTCACAACTTGAAATAGCGTGGGTTGTGAATTAACACGAATTCACAACTAACACTATTTATAGTTGTGAATTCAAACTTTAAAAATTGAATTCACAACCAAAATAAATTTTGGTTGTGAATTCACTGGTTGTGAATTCGTGGGTATTTGTAAAAAATTTATATGCAAGGGTAAAATGGTAAATGTGGGTATTTTTTTAAGTTTTTATTTTAGTGGCTAATTTTTAATTTTACTAAAGGAAAGTGGGTATTTTCAAAATCCACTCAATATATAAACCCATTTTTGGTTATGAATTAAGGGATTAAATAATAAGATTAATAATTATCTTTTATTGTTATTATAATTAATAGCTTTTCATCTTTACTCTATAGTGTTAATATATAAGAGTACCCACTTTTATATAACAAAAATAAATTTTACCCACTCAAATAAAAATTTAAAAAAATACTCACTTTTTATGTTAAAGGACTAAATTACCCTTCTATATAAATGGGCAAACCCTAGCTTCCTCTCATTCTCTCATTTCTCTCTCTCTCTCTCTACACGCTCTCTCTAACTCTCGATTTCTCTCTTCCAAGCGGCGCCGCCGCATGCTCCCACGGCCACCGCCAACTCCGTCGCCCACAACGAGGCCAGCAGCAGAGCTACCGACCCCGGCGGCGGCGCATCCGCCGTCTCCGCTTCTCCGATCTCAACCGGCGCCGATTTCTCTCTCTCTCTCTCTATCTCACTATAAATCATCCGCCTCCACCACCGTGTCGCTGCCGCTGCTGTCGTCGGCTTCCTCCCTGCTTGCGAAAATCCGACGGCTGCATTGTTCTGCTTCCGATCGCGTCCAGCGGAGCCTGGCCTCGGCCGCGCCACCCCATCCTTCACCACGCCGCCGCCTCAGCTCCGGCTAGAGTAAGGCACAGATCTGAAGATCTCCGTCATCGTCTACTATCAGATTATTTCTCCATCTTGGAATCATTGGGATGAGAATGAGAATGATTTAGGGATTCTAGATTTTGGGGATTGTTCTTATTCAATTACTTTAAGAAAGTATGCCATTTAGAAGAGAAATTTGAGGAAAAGTTGAATTCAATTTGAATTTAATCGAAAAAAAATATAAGTAACGAAGAAATTGATGAAAATCGCGCAATTTTGTACAAATGTTTTTGAATTCACAACAGATTTATGAATTCACAATTGAATTATTGGCGTTGGTTGTGAATTCACAATTGAAATAGTGTTGATTGTGAATTCAAATTTTATTGGTTGTGAATTCACAACTTGAAATAGTGTTGGTTGTGAATTCAAGTTTTATCGGTTGTGAATTCACAACTTGAAATAGTGTTGGTCGTGAATTCACGCGAATTCACAACCAACACTTGTTATTCACAACCAATACTTGAATTCAGTTGTGAATTCGAGTTGAATTCACAACTAGTGAACAGTGGGTATTTGTAAAAAAATTATATGTAAGGGTAAAATGGTAAATGTGGGTATTTTTTATGTTTTTATTTTAGTGGGTAAAATTTATTTTTATTATATAAAAGTGGCTATTTTCAAAATCCACTCTTTACTATATCTTAAAATAGAGTCAAAGGGTTTTTTATGACAATAATATAGGTTAATTTGGAAATTATGACAAATACATTTGAGCTTGTAAAAATAGGACACTAATTAATAAGCTAGCGTTGCATCTACATGACATTTCTCAACCAATTATTGAATCTTCGGACTTTCCCGCACGGACCAAGCACATGATATCCTATCTGGAGCCCTAAAAATGACGTGTTTGCCACATAATCAACCCCTTCGTGCGAGTTGTCATGTGCTTGGTCCGTTCGGGTAAGCCTGAAAATTCGATAATGGTAGAGAAATCCTTTGACCCTCTTAAAATTCGATAAAAGTTATTGTCCCAAAAAACCATCCGACTCTCTTAAAATACGTATTTTACCACTCATAAATTATGAAAGAGCAATTGATTGATAAAGCTAGGTCGACCAATACATTGATGAGGTTTTTGTATGATGCCAAATGGTACAATATTTGGTGGAAAGCAATAAAATAGAGAAGCTAACACCGAATTCCATGGGCAAAACGGCGCTGGATATCTCGAAAGAGTGCTCTCCACCCACAACCACCAATTCACAGATGAAAACAATCTTACTGAGTTTTCTAATCAAGCAGCGATCGCTGAAAGCCCATCTCAAGATAAACGACATGACAATGGTGGTGGTGGTGCTGATCGCCACGATGTCGTTCCAGGCCGCCGTCAGCCCCCCGGCGGGGTGTGGCAGGACGACACGCCGTCATCTCTTCACATTAAAGAGTTATGAGAAGAATAAAATTAAAGTGGAGATGATTAAAAGGTAAAAGATAAGAAGTGGTGAAGTCCATTTTCTTATTGGAATAAAATCCGATCTTAATTGTAATGTTAAGTAGGAAAGTAGGCATAACCTTCTTAACTAATAGCAGCTCCTTTTTCAAACATTGCCAGCCTGTCTTAACAATCAATCTTCACATATCACAAGCTTGAATATGGAAAGAATGCATTAGAGCATCCATACCACAAGAGCGCTTGGAGTCTACATAAATATGGTCTTTGTTTGAGAGCTCCTCCTTCACAATGGAATCTCTAAAAACGAGCTCTAAAAAATTCATTTGTATTTTTTGAAATTAAAATAAATATTGAATTTTAAAACAAATTAAGAGTGGTACACGATGGTACACGACGGGACAGAGGATCTCATTTGAAGTAAAGACGGGCACCAACGACCTTAACAAAGATGGATGATGAGAGAGAAAGAGAGAGGTTGGTGAAGAGTTTGGTTTTGGGCGATGAGGCGGTTTCTATATATGATCGCATCTTAATTATTATGTTTCTTAATTTCTGATTATAGTTGTGATGTTTTGACCTTTTCTTTGGCTTACAAGTAGTAATAATTTAGAGTAGGTATATATCGACTGATTCTTCCTGATTATTAGAATTTTATCTTTTTTTTTTGGTTCAAATGGTTTGTGACTTTGTCTATTACTATATAACCGGTTGTTTGGGTTATAAGGAAAAAAATAGTATGAATACGTACACATGAGAGAGAGAGAGACAAAGAAACATTTTTATAGCGAGTCTTATTTTAATGCGTGTGTGTGTGTGAATATACATATATATATCATATACTATACTATGCATGAGTTCGCAAATCACAAATTAACTTGTATGTAAAAAAGAGGCGAAAAAGGAAAAATCTGAAAACGCCATTAATAAAGTTGGAAAGAATGGTTGGAGAAGCAGCAGCAGAAAAGAAACTATACGATGCTGCAACAAAGGGAGATGTCGCAACTTTCCAAGTGCTGCTGCAACAAGATCCACATCTTGTTGATGAGGTTTCATACGCACGTTCAAGAAACCTTCTACATATAGCAACGATGCGTGGACAAGTGGGCATCGTGGAAGAGGTGTTGAAGATGAACTCAGAGCTAGCTCGAGACGTTGACTCCAAAAAGTCGTCATCTCTTCACATCGCAGCTGCACAAGGGCATGCTGAAATCGCCAAAAAATTGTTATCAGTAGCTCCGGAGGCGTGCTGGTGGCGAGACTGTCATGATATGAACCCGATTCATGTTGCAGCCATGAATGGGCATGAGGAGGCGTTGAAGGTGCTGCTTGAAGTGAGTCATATACCTGCTATGGAGAGACTGCATCGCGGGCAGACTGTGTTGCACCTGTGCGTGAAACACGGTCAGCTTACGACATTGAAGGTTTTGGTGGAGAAATTGGGAGAGCTTGTGTATGCAAAGGATGACGATGGCGAGACACTCTTGCATTTGGCTGTTAGGTGCAATCAACTTGTGGTATGTATGAACCATTCAACTAACTCTTTTATTTGTTGAATTTGATATTCATGCATTATGATATGTTATGGCTCAATAGGCTTAGGTTGGGACGATCTTATTGAAATCTACATGATTGAAAAATTATGTGTTTCTCCTATTTGTTGCTGGAATTATGTAAAAAGAGCAAGCGTGGTCTTATATATATGTTCTTAAAAATATGGGGCAACGGTGACTTATACCAACTCTGAAGAAAAAACAAAATATACTGCATGTTGTACATTGCTTGTGAAACAAAGTCAACATAATAAATAATAGAGTTAATGTATGAAAATAACCATTTTACATATAGTAAAGATATAAAAAAAATTAAAAAATGTATTTTTTTTGTCCTTTATTTACAAATTAAAAACTAGATTAAAGATCAAACTTAATTTGGTTGTGAATTGCCCTTTAAATAAAGTAATTCACGACCAAATCTATTCTTCTTTATTGTGAATTTCCCCTTAAATATATGTATAGGATAATTCACAAAGAATAAGTTTGGTTGAATTACCCTTTAAATAAGGCAATTCACAATTAAATCTATATATTCTTGGTTGTAAACTATCATTTTTAAAGAACAATTCATAAATATATAAACCTATTTTTGGTTTTGAATTGAAGAATAAAATAAAAAGAGTAATTATCTTTTATTTTTATTATATTAATAACTACTCCTTTTGTCTCAATAATAACATCCCAAATATTCTTTTTGGACATTCCACTTATAATATGTCTCAATCCAAAAAAGAAAATAATTTATTTTATCTACTATCTTTATCTATCTTCTCATTTAATTACTTTATCTCTCTCTTATTTTTCTACTATAGTCTCTCCTAATTACTTTATCTATATTTTTTTAATTTGTGTGTCTCATTTTTTTGGGAACGTTATTATTGGGACGAAGAAGGGAGTAATTTTTATCTTTAATACTCCCTCCGTCCACGAAAAACATGCCACAATTTCCTTTTTCGTCCGTCCACGAAAAATATGCCACATCCATTTTTAGTAGTAGGGTCCACACTATTCCACTCACATTTAAAGTGGGACCCTTACTCCACTACCAACTTCACTCACATTTTATTAAAACCCGTGCCGAAAGCAAAGTGGCATGTTTTTCGTGGACGGAGGGAGTAATATCTTAAAATACGTATTTTACCCCTCATAAATTATGAAAGTGCAATCGATTGATAACGCTAGGTCGACTAATACATTGATGAGGATGATTCCAAATCTCAGATGGTACAATATTTGGTTGAAAGCAATAAAATAGAGAAGCTAACACCGAATTCCATGGGCAAAACGGCGCTGGATATCTCGAAAGAGTGCTCTCCACCCACAACCACCAATTCAGAGATGAAAAGGATCTTACAAAGTTTGCTAATCAAGCAGCGATCGCTGAAATCCCATCTCAAGATAAACGACATGACGATGGTGGTGGTGGTGCTGATCGCCACGATGGCGTTCCAGGCCGCCGTCAGCCCCCCCGGCGGGGTGTGGCAGGACAACACGCCGTCACACACCGCCGGAAAAGCAGTGATGGCGTCTACTCACCCGAAGATATACAAACACTTCGTTAGGGCTAACACCACGGCATTCATCTCATCCCTCGTCACAATCTTGTTCGTCACCACCAGAATGCCGGTGAGAGCAGTTCTCTTCCTCGTGGTCGCGTATTGCGCGATGTGGGTGTCGGTGGCGGCCATTGGAGTGAGCTATGGAGCTTCCTTGATCATGACCAATCCCAACCAGACAAAACCACTTGGCCATGTCGTTGCCATAGTAGTGTGTCTGTTCGTGGCGATTCTTGGATCAGTATCAGGCTACGTTGGTATGAAGGGGCTGTACATGTCGTGGAGGAGAAAGAAACAGCACCACGAAGATCTTACAATCTCGCGTTTTGCTTATCTCATCTTCCAAGAGTTAAATGTGTCGATGTCTGAAGATAGAGGGAATCGTCGTAAACTGTTTATTCGTCGCTTTTTACGAAGGTTGGATTCTTCGGAACCGGACAATCGAACCGTACAGGCCGCGTGAACTCGGAAGGCTGGGGACAGAAGAAATGATCTCACCAACTTTTTGTTGACGATCGAAGAATTATGCGGAAATAGTGAGGTTTAGGGTTTAAACCTAACCGCTCATCTTACCTCAAGTCAAAAACATTATGTATTTTATGTTGAATTATGGATGTAGCTAGAATTTTGTGTGTTGGAGCAACATTAGGTGCAGTATGTAGACAAGAGTTTGAATCGTTGATATTTTTGAAAAAATAAACATTAATTTAAAAAAAATGTCGTTAACGCCACCATTTTGTCGACCGATTTTTTGGGTGGGTCCTTAATCGAGCATTTTATAGTAGTGTCTTACACAGTCAATCTATAAAGATTGATCATGAGAATTTAATATTGTAATGTTGTTAAATACTATCGATCTTGTTATGAGGTACTCACGTGTTATATTTATTTAAATCATGAAAAAATATCATGTGTGTTATTTACTTTCTGTTACGTGTTAGGTTGAATATTATTAGCATTATTTAGTACATGAATGTTGCACAATTTGTGCTTGTGGTCATTTAGAACATTAAATTCTTTTCATTTTTGTGATTGCACATGTGTTATTTCCTAACGCAAATGGAGGAGATTTGAATTCATGGTAGACAAGAGATAGAGAGATAATAGAAACGCAGAGAGAAAAGAGAGAAAGAAGAGAATTGTATTGATGAAAAATAAATGATCGATAGTGGCAAATTTGACTTTCAGCACAAAAAAATGGCTAAATTTAAAGTTGTTTTAAGTTTACTATAACAAAGTGAATATTTTCATACATCAGACTCTTTTACAAATGTAGACCAAATATACAACTCCAATGATAGCTAAGGTGAATGCTAAGGTAAGGCTCACGGTCGCATCCCCATGAGTTGATACGTTTTTGGCAGTGATGAACATTACAGAACACACATAACTCATTGTAATAAACAGAAGCGACATCAACATTGCAAACAAGGCGAAAACTAAGACTGTCGAGTCTCGGGATTAGGGATGGCAATCTACCCGCGGGTAGCGGATATCCGCGAAAACCCGAACCTATTAGGGTGGGTTTGGATACCATTTGATATCTACGGATAGTTTCGTGGGTGCAATTCACTATCCATTTAGTTCGTGGGTATGGGTTTGGATACTTACTATCCATACCCACGAAACCCGTTTACCCGCGAAAAATACCCGCCAATTACCCGTCAATTATCCGTCAATTACCCCTCAAATATCCACAAAAAATTCTATAAAATATGGGCTTTGAATAAAATTGGTGGAAGGTGACTGGAACACATTATCCTACACTTCGCCTCATAGCTCGTGATATCATTGCTATCCCAATCACCATAGTGGCTTCCGAATAAGCTTTTAGCACTAGTGGGAGGGTTCTAAGTGAGCATCGCAGTCGTCTCAAACCAAAGCTATTAGAAGCATTAATGTGTACTCAAAATTGGCTACGAAATCAACTTGAAGGTATGTAAATTTATAATTATAATTAATCTTTTATTTCATATATCTAATGTAAATAATTGCTTATTTCATAGGTCAAGAAAAGAATGGAAGCTTTTGGACTTGTCTTGAAGATGATGAAGAAGAGTTCAATGAAGAGGGTTCTATTTCAACTGTCGAGCAACTATAGACATTGTTCTTTGTTGGATTTTATATTTTAGTTGATGAATTTGAACATTGTTCTTTGTGAATTTGAATTTAAACATTGTTCTTTGTGGATTTGAACTATGCTATTTGTGTTGATTTTTTTTCTATTAAATTTGTTGTAAATTTATATTTAAATTCTATTTCGTGGGTATCCGGCGGATAGCGGGTATCCGTCGGATAGTGAGTGACGGATACCCGTCGGATAGCGGGTTTCGCGGATACCCGACGGGTAGCGGGTATCCGCGGGTAGCGGGTTTGGATACCATTTGATATCCATGGATAGTTTTGTGGGTAACAACCACTATCCATTTAGTTCGTGGGTATGGGTATGGATAGTCACTATCCGTACCCGTCGTACCCGATTGTCATCCCTACTCGGGATGGCAGTCCGGTCAGCATGACAAGGATTGCTATGAGAGATGCTACGAAAGCTATGGTGTTTGTTAGAAATGGATATTGGGCTCATTCCTCCCTTAAAAAGGCCTTGTAAGGGAGAGGGTTGCCTCACCATATAAAGTGGCTCATGCCACTATCTCCAATCCAATGTGGGACACTTCAATACACCCCCCGCACGCGCAGCGTGGATTATCCCAAACGTCATCTGTTGACAACGATATTGGGGGGGGCCCATCATTGGATTGGGTTGGCTCTGATACCATGTTAGAAATGGATATTGGGCCCATTCCTCCCTTAAAAGGCCTTGTAAGGGAGAGGGTTGCCTCACCATATAAAGTGGCTCATGCCACTATCTCCAATCCAATGTGGGACACTTCAATAGTGTTACTGGTCAAGAAATATTTGTAGAATCCGGGATAAATATATGCCACGACGGCTTCGCCGGCTCTGTGTCCGTCCTGGTTGTCCTGCCATACGCCACTGGGGGGGTTGACGGATACCTGGAACGCCATGGAGGCTATCAGGACTAGAACCACCATTGCGGCGTCGTTCAACTTGATGGGTAACAGCTTTGATGGATCTCGCAATTTTTTCAACATGTTTTTTATTTCTGAATAGCTACTTGTGTCGGGAGGGATCTCGCGCAAGATTTGCAGCTCTGTCTTGCCCATGGAATTCGGTGTTTGCGTCGTTACTATTTTGTGATCCACCAGGTAATTTACAATCTGAGGCGTTGATATATACCATACTTTCATCACTTGAGAATTCTAACTAAATGAAATATACTCCACCATTCTCTATATTTATGCATAACATTTTTGGTAAAAAGTTGTTGATAAAACTGTGAGTGTATTAATATACCGAAGAAAGAGTCTCACATTGAGGATATTGATAATGGAGAAAATGTCTCATTAAGGATAAAACTGTCAAATTATGTGTGTGTGTAGTGTCGTCCCAAAAATAAAAAAAGTTCATATACGTAGGAGACGTATAAAAAACGAAACAAATGCATAATTTTAAGGGACGAAAAAGTATAATTTTATCACACAACTAGCTACAATGTACACATGCTAGATCGTGTTAGTATATATTAATCTTATACTTCCTCCGCCACAAAAAATAGTCATAGAAAAGAAAATACGGGTTTTAACAAAAATAGTAGAGTAAATTGTGAGAGGATAGAAAGAATCCCATGTAAAAGATAGTATTATTCATTAATGATGAAGAAAGAAGCCTACTATATATATGATAGAAAAGGTAAATAAATAGATGTATTGAGGTTAATAAGTTGTGGCGTTGTAGTGACCCGCTCTTTTATATATATATTAATTCAGTAATGCGTGTTTATTTTTCATCAGTGAATGAAACCGGTTATTATCCAGATATGAATTCAGCTTATGATCCTGAATTTATATTGTTAAAGCAGTCAATGATATTATTTCAAAGGTTATAACTGACTTAGCGAAGTCATGTTATTTATTAAGCGAGATGGAACTAGATATTGTTATTCATATTATATTTAAGTCGTAGATTATTTTCCGACTCGTGAGTTAATTAAATCTTCGGATTTAATTTAGATATTAGAACGACGAATGAATTAAATCTACTGATTTAATTTAGATTCATATTACAGTTACAGAATCACCGGGACATAAGAATATATTCCATTTATTCCCCACAATCTCATTCCCAGACTTTACAAAGTTTTACTCAAAATCAACTCCCATTTCTATATTCCTAATTACACCAACACCAAATATACAAAGAAAAGAAAAAAAGGGAAAAAGGGGAGTTGGGAACGTGAGCTGCAAGAGGGCAGCCTATTTCCACCCTTCTCATCTGCTGCCTAGTACAGCAGGAGTCAATCAGCCACCCTATGGCTGCCCCCATTCCATCTAACTCATACATCAGCCACCCTATCTCTGCATCCTTCTCCCTAGCACACTCAAGTGTGCATACCACACCCAACAACTCCCTTTTGATCCAGACCTCAGCAGCAATTAACTCTCATTTCGTTCCATTCCACACTTAACATTCTAGCAAAAACAGGAAGGACTGCACTGCTCTTCATTTGGTGCCCTGCCAAGTTCAAGGTGAGATCTTGAGTAAATTCATCCACTTCTTTCTTGGTTATCTGCATTCATTGTAGTAGCATTAAAGATTGAACCAGTTCTTGTTCCAGCTATCCTAGTGTATTTAACATCTCCTCAATCGAAGAAGTAGGAGGGAGCATACCTTCATTGTTTCCTGCCAAATCCTTACCAACTGCAATTACTGAAACAACCACACCACCACTTTAAATGACCCAACTCAAATTTAGAAATATTTAACATTACTTTTTGAAAGGTCACACCACCACTTTACACCTTTATCACACATTTCTTAATGTCCCACTTTGTGTACCACTTTCAATTTTGTTTATTTTCTTATATATTTTCTCTTCAATTTTAATTTTGTATGCTTTAGTTTAATTTTGTGATTATTAACTAGGGTTTATTCCGTCAATCCAATGTATATAATTATTTTTTATATCATTTAATGTCACTTTTATTAGCTAATAATAGGTTGATAAATTCAAAGTTATAGTATATATACTTTTTAATACACTAGCAGAAAGAATGTACGTTGTACGTGTAATTAATGTTATTTCATTTGATAATCTATTATTTTAGGAAATCTATTAATTCATTACTTTTATTAGATAATAAATAGAATTCTAATGCAATTAGAAATATACTTTTTATCATATTTATAATTTGATGTAAATATGTTTTAGTCTGAATTATTAAAATATCTATGTTTTAGTTTGAATTATTATAAAGTATTAGATCCGGTACATGTAAAAATTAAATAGAATTCTAGTGCAATAAAGAAATCTACTATTATCAAGTTTGAATTATTAAAATGCCTATGTTTTAATTTGGATTATTATAAAGTATTAGATTTATTTTATAAATTCGGAAGCCGAAGGGGGGCGAGTTGTCACACCCCAATTCTTGAAGGAATAAACTATAATCGAGGTGCGACTAAAATCATAGAAATAAACAAGGGAAGAACCTTGTGAAATTCAGATAATAGGATAAAAAGGTTGGGCAACGCCCCTTTGAATGAAGAAAGATAGAAATCAAGTGATACTAATCAATCCACAACATTCTAAACTTCAGGATCACAAGTTTGGTTTCATGCTTCTGATAACCAACGTTAAATAACATAGAGCTAGAAGTTGAGAGTCTACGCTCGATAAGAAACATAATTCAGAATTTAACATAAAGGTCTTAAGTTAGAGAAACATAAGACAAATAAGAGCTAGTGCAACAGCGGAAGACAAAATACGGAGTTGAACCCTAGCCTCAGCTCTGCCCCGTCAGCACCGACCAATCAACCTGAAAACATTTGAAAGTAATTTTGGGCTAAGTACTAATGTACTTAGTGGGCTAGCATTTTTATAAACATTTCATAATCATAAGAGCAGTTTATCCAATTATACTTGATATGACTTAGAAGGTTTTAAATTGAAATAACTTCTAAGCATGTTAAAACATTTTATTATATTGCGCGCAATTGTCACACTCCCTTTCCGTTACTCGCTGTGATCCCGGACCTTTTAGCCACCGACGGATCCATTACTCCTGCTTTACTTGAACTGAGGGCGTAACCCAGCCAAGTTCCCATTTGGGACCCAATGCTCCGAAACACATCCCGTCGAGCACCCTTATAACGCCTCATACATGATTAGTGCCCGAATGGAGATCAACCCACCGAGTCAGCTAATAGGTGTACACAATTCTCAAATAACGTGTTAGGTCAAGAGAGAACCTCGATCGATTAACTTATGCGGGCCTTAAACAGAGCAGAGTGCACAAAATATTTTATCGGATAAACAGTTTTCATTTCATTGAAACATTTAAGCTCAATAGCTAAACCATACATTTGGAAAATAAGCCCACCTGTATAGGCAATGCCTGTCGTTTATTCTTAACTCTGAATCGATATAGCAGTGCTAGTCCTCACGATACACAAAGCCTACAAGAAATCTATAATCTTAATAGGTCTCCTGAATCTAATCTTAAGTCATGGTGTATTGCTTATCATCCTATGATTCACTTAGCCGGGTTTTCAAAATTTAAATAAGTAAATAATTGAAAACTAAAATTTTGAGCTAAGAACACCAACAATATCCTTGCTCGATTTTCTTAAATAATTGAACTTATAAGTAAAACTAATTTAATCAAAATGATTTTATTTGCAAAATGGTTTATGCAAAATTAATTCATGCTTTAACTCACATAATTAAATAATTACACTTAATACATATACACATAATAATAATATTATGAAACTCAATCTTTAAAAATAATCAAAATAAATAAGTTTTGTCTAATTAAATCACCAATCAAATATGTAAGGCAATTCAATTAATAAAATTGCAGCCCATTTCGAAAATTTAAAAGGCCCAGCTTCTTTAAAAACAATCAGCCCAAACCAAGCCCCAAATAAGTAAACCCCTCTTCTTCATTAACACAACTCACGCACACACACCTCACACACGCACACACTCGGAACACACCTCATCGCCCTCTCCCTTCTCTTCCAGCGGCAGTAGCCGACGCCGGCCACGCCGCCGCCTCCCTCATCTCTCTCGACTACCCTCTGTTTCCCATTCCAGTCGCCTCCTGGACTCCCCCCTAGCTTCATCTCTCCCCCTCTCCACTCGGCCCTAAATCCCCAAATACCAGATGCCACCCCCTCGATTCCGGCGACTGCACCGCCATAGGCTGCCGCCGCCGAGCTCCAGATCCACGTCTCTGCCTCACTCTCTCCTCTACTCACTCCAGCCGGCGACAACAGTGGCGCCGAGCCACCGCCGACCGCCGCCTGCTCTCTCTCATTTCTGCCTCTCTTCTCCTCCCTCTTAACGGATCGACGACCGAGCCGTCGCTTCCGAGCCCTAATCCTCCAAATCCAGGCGCCACCCTTTCGATTCCGGCGAGCAGTAAGAGCCGCCGTCGCCTTCCCAGCAACCCCCCTGTTCTCCCTCTCGCCCTTCATTCTCTCTCCACCACCTCCTTCTTCCCCCATTCAGACTCGACAGACGGCAACCATCCAACAAAACCACCGACTCAAGCAAGAATCAGTTCAAGACTCGACTCTCACAGCAAACACACACTCAACATTCAACAGCCGAAACCAAGATTCAAGTCCAGTTCATATAAATTCTTCACTTATGTTTCATTTAATCTTTTCATCTATGTTACCAAATGTAAGAACAATATTCAGTATCTCTTTGTTTTATTTACAGTTGGTTTTATTCGTACTATGATGTTGAGCATGAATGAATAAGTAGAGGGATTGAAAGGTGAAACCTTTTTGTATGAATTCTGTTCGGTGGTTTCTGTAAAAATGGCAGATATTTGATGGTTTTCTCTGCATATGAAAGAAGAAAGAAATCTGCTGATATTAGAAAATGAATGAGAAGATTGAGACTTGAATAAACAAGAAGAATTCTTTACCGTAGAAGTTGTGTTGTTGTGGTAAAGAAGAGAAGATGAATGAGGAGGATATTTTATAGGAGCAATGATGAATAATAGAAAGTACATGGTGCATAGTTGAAGGTATGGAGTGAAAAGATTGGATGAGACATGGCAGTCGAAGCATGGGTGAAGGAGTGAATGAGGGTGAGACGTGAAAGGAGCAGTTGAGGCATGGCCATGGGGTGAGCTGCGTAGCTCTAGCTGCTGTACTTGGGTTGGGAGGGAGAATTGTCATAAAAAGAAATGGAGTTGGGTTTGGGCTACCAATTAACCTTAACTAAAAGGCCCAAATAAAAATTATCAAGCCCAACACAATTAAATAATTAAAGTCTAATATAAACTTAAACTAAATCATGTACAAATAAATACTTAATCATAGAGATAAATCACATATGATCACTTTAAATAATATGAAATGCATAATGATTTAAATGGATGAATTTTTCAAAAGATTTTGTAAATCATTTTGTTGGCATTAAAAATAAATCTATTTTATTTCTCCGGCGTAAATCGTTTAATCTAAGCTTAAAATAAATTCTAAACTTAATATAAATGGGCGGGGTGTTACACGAGTTCTGGCGAGGAAGAAGAGGATGCCGTTGCAGATTAGAAAGGTCGGTTTTTCTTGTGAAGGTAACGTTGATTTTATTAACAACGACTTCAATGTGGTGATGTGGAAGAAGAATAGAATTCTAATGCCATACATATTCTTTGGTGATGTGGAAGAGGAGATTTGGTTTATAGATATATACATGTATTTCTCCGATACTAATTAGGATTCATGCACCCATTGTTGTGTTCTTGACAACGCCGTTGTTTGAGGGGACTGTGCAGTTAGTTTCAATTAAAGCTTTCTAAAATCAAAAGAAAAGAGCAGCAGAGACGGGTACATAAAATGATGCTGAAAGATGGAATGATGCGGATGAAATCAGGATAATTATGGATAAGAACAACATTAAAAAGGAACGTGATTATAGCAGGGTAGAGGAGATTTGGTTTATAATAAATATTATAACTATATATAATATAAAATATGTAGAGGGTTAAAATAAGCAATTCACAAGTTGTCCCATAAAATGCTTAGGCTATTTTTCTATTAGTATATATTTAATTTTTTGAAATAAAAATTAAATAGTATGGTATTTCATGAGGCAAATATTAAAATAACCATTTTACCCTTTCACATAAAAACATAAAAATTATCCATTATTTTTTTAGTTTTGAATTCGAGTTTTTGTGCTCGAATTCATAATCAACACTATTTATAGTTGCGAATTCTAGTTTTAAAACTTGAATTCACAACCAAGACTATTCCTAGTTGTGAATTATAGCTTTAAAACTCGAATTTATAACCAATCTATATTCGAGGTGTGAATTCGAGTTTTAAATCTCGAATTCAAAACCAAGACAACTAATTGTTAATTTTAAACTTTTCGACTCTAAGTTTCGTTTGCAAATGAACTGATGCATTTAAATGTTTAAATATCAATTTAAACCTTGAATTATTTTTGCACAATCAATTATATCCTGAATTATTGAACATATTTTTTAAACGTTGAACTATCAATTTTGTATCAGTTGTGCCATTCATCTTTTTAGCACCGAAAATTTGATATGGCTCGCCAAATAATGTACATAAAATTATTATAGTTACTTTTTTAAAAAAAACTTATATTGTACAAAACGTCGCTTACATGCCTTACTAATTTAAAGATTGAAAAGAGATGAAAAGGTGCAAATGATGAAAATTCAGAGTGAAAATGGATGAAATTGAAATTTCAAAGAGTGAAAATGGATGAAAGGTGCAATTGATATACTCCCTCCGTCCCTCTGTATCTGAGACTCTTTCTATTTTGGGCGTCCCACTGTAAGTGAGACTCTTTCCTTTTTGGGTAAAAGTTTTTCACTTTAAACACATTTTCACTTTTTCACCTACACACAAAATACACCTTTCTTAATTCTCGTGCCCAAAAAAAATGTCTCACTTACAGTGGGACGGAGGGAGTAAAATCGATAGTTCCAAGATTTTTTAAAAAATATTTTCGATAATTTAGAAGTGGTTTAAAGTGATTTTATACATATAAATTGTGGTCTTAAAAAGTGGTTTCGAGAATGGGTGCCACTATATATGTGAACAGGCGATGGTTTATTTGGTGTCTAATTGCTCAAGATTTGCTCTACAATATTCGGATTTCCATGCATGACGTTTAAAGAGTAGTTACATATGATCTAACGATTCTAATTAACAATGTGAAACCACTTTAAATTATGTTTCTCGATCATTTTATAATTAAATCGACTAATAATACCAGTCTAGCTAATCGATCGAGCTGCACGTGATGATAAAATATACTTCCTCCGTCCCAAACGAAATGTCCTATTTCTTTTCGGCACGTAGATTAAGAAATGTGTATGAAGTAGATAAAGTGGGTTGGTGGCAATTATTTAAATATTAAGTATAGAGAGAAAGTATATTGCCAAAAAAGGAAACAAGACATTTCGTTTGGGATAGCCTAAAAAAGAAAACATGACATTTCGTTTGGGACGGAGGGAGTACTAAATTTTATGCATAATGGTCTTATTTTTCAATGACTAGTGTCTACTCTGCACTAATTAACAACTATATTTACACAAATATGTCGCTCAAAACAATACTCCTATTATTTTGAATGCATACCTACGTGACAAACATACATTAAAAAAACATATAGATTGAATCGCACGTACCTAGCTGATCCATGTCTTCGAAAACGATAAACGAGGAGAAATATTTTTAAATAGTTTCACCCTTTTTCATCATGTGATTACTTTTCTAACACTAAAATTCCTGTAACAACCATATTTTTTGTTTTTTTTGAGGCACTGTAACAACCATATTATATTCTTTAGATTGCATAATTCTACTCGTCACATGTGACTAGATTATTAGTATGGCAAATTGTATGTTTTCATACAATTACTCGTCACATGTGACTAGATTATAATTATTATTTATTTATTTTCCTTTTCATTTCTATTTTTATGTCTAAAAAGTAACTAAGCATCTGTCGACATTCGATCAGCCCAATCGTGTAAGGAGACTAGGCAGCATCTTCTCCTAGACAGGTCAACCGTTATAGCAAGTCTTATTTTAAACATTGCCAGGCTGTCTTAACAACTCTTGTCGACTTTGTGTGTGTGTGAATATACATACATATATAAAAAAAGAGGCGAAAAAGGAAAATCTGAAAACGCCATTAATAGAATTGGAAAAAATGGTTGGAGAAGCAACAGCAGAAAAGAAACTATACGATGCTGCAAGAAAGGGAGATTTATCAACATTCCAACAACTGCTGCAAGAAGATCCACATCTTGTTGATGAAGTTTCATTTGCAAGTTCAAGAAAGCTTCTACATATAGCAACAATGAGTGGGCAAATGGGCATCGTGGAAGAGGTGTTGAGGATGAACTCAGAGCTAGCTCGAGATGTTGACTCCAAAAATTCATCATCTCTTCACATTGCAGCTGCACAAGGGAATGTCGAGATCGCCAAGAAGTTGTTATCAGTAGCCCCTGAGATGTGTT